>NC_137889.1:77136633-77421506 GCF_963455335.1 Martes martes | reverse complement strand
TAGTTCATCTGCTAAATTCATAGATAAAACAGAATACTAACTTATGGACAATACTGATGGAGGAATTCACTAGAACAACTCAGAGAGTTAAGAGAAAATTATGTTGAAATTTCCAATAGCACTATATGAAGAAAGGAAATCTCAGTGGAGGATCCCCAGTGACCTTGCAGATTCCCAAAAGGCTCACAATGGCTTTAAAACCACATTGAAGATTTTGAGTTCTTAATGTTTTCTCATTTTTAGCTATATTTTCAAAGCTGAATCAATTTTTTTCTTCTTCTATCCTTATATGAATTTATGAAGCTATGATCTTAAAACAGTCATTGCTTACCTTTGATTCTTGAACTGTCTTGACTCTTTTCCTGCTGGAATTAAAAAGAAATAGGTCAAAATCTCTGAGTATGTGATCAATAGCCTGATATAACAGATCATGGTAACTAAAGACTTGTCAAGATATTTTGTTCTACATATACCCTGGAGTCACTGTAACACAAATCTCAACTTAAAAAAACACTTATGTCCAATCTTTTATCAGAGTAGTAATCATTCTTACTGTACACATACTTCTTTAAGAAACTAATACATTATATTAATATGGATTCAAAATAAATGGTAATGAATAGTAAATAATCATGCCTCTCAAATGTCTTAAGCCATTTCATTTAATTTCAACAGATATTGAGTAATGTCTTCAGAATTTACTTTCAACATCTCTGCGTTGAAATTGTTGGTGAGAAAAAAAGTTTAAGGGCAAACAGTGGACAATTCACTAAAAGACCACAAAAGACATTTCAACTGCCTTCCTTCACTTTAACTAAGAATTGGTCCCTCCTCACTACTTGAAGGCTAAAGTTGACAACAATTCTATTATTTATTCAAAGGCTGCTTCAGTCAGACCTGTCTTTCAATTTGACATACTCCTTATTAGTTACCAGGCAACCCCAAAAGAATTAGCTTGCTTTCAAGTTTTTAAGTAGAAATTGTGCTCTCTATACCTTCTCAATTAATATTCAAGCACAGTTTGCTCTGTGTATGTTTCAGGGCCTCACACTAGAAATAATTATGAAATGTATTTCTAATAAAAAATGACAGATATACATAAATAGAACTTCAGAATTGTATAAATGCCAATAAATATTGATACAATTTATGAAAATAGTGAAAAATACAAAGAATTTATTTTGCTGCAAGTATTAATCTCAGAGTCAGATTTGAGAACAAAAATGCATATTGACAAATGTATATTTGTGGAACACACTTATCCAATGTATGATTACATTAAACTCTAATAATTTGTGTGCTACTTCACTTGTCCTAATTTATCCAGCTTTTGTTTTGGCTCCTGTACTGTCCTTTGTTAATTAATTTATTTTTCCATTCCTGATTTATTTTTAACTTAGAGTAAATATTGTTCTTTAAAACTAAAATTTAAATATAAATTACTTGATTTAAAAATAAATTATCCGGGCACCTGGGTGGCTCAGTGGGTTAAGCCTCCACCTTCAGCTCAGGTCATGATCTCAGGGTCCTGGGATCGAGTCCCACATCGGGCTCTCTGCTCTGCAGGGAGCCTGTTCCTCTCCTCTCTCTCTGCCTGCCTCTCTGCCTACTTGTGATCTCTCTCTGTCAAATAAATAAATAAAATCTTAAAAAAAAATTATCCATTCATGATATAGGATAAGCAATCTTAAGCTTTCCAAAGAGATATTTACTAGTGAAAAAAAAAATCTGTCTTTCTGTCCTCTCTCCTTTTCTTTCATCATTCATTCATTCACTCATTTAGTCATTTATTCTTTGAGTAAATATGTATAGATTGATTTTATGTGCCAGACACTTCTCCAGGTGATCAGGCTACAAAGGATGAACAACACAAAAATGAAATGAAATAAAACCAAAAAATACATAAATAACAAAACAAAACAAAAGTGTCCTTAAAGTAACATACTACATAAATCTTAAAAAATTCTATTTAGAAAAAAGATCTAACATAGAAGGTAGTTTTAGAGTAAGTGACTACAATTTTACATGGTTCTACAATGACAAAATGACTTTTTTATGTTTCAAGTTTTTATTCAAATTTTAGTTAGTTAATATATACTGTATTATTAGGTTCAGGAGTTGAATTTAGTGGTTCATCACTTACATATAACACCCAATGCTCATCACAAGTGCCTTCCTTAATATCCTTCACCCATTTAGCTTATGCCCCTGCCCACCTCCCCTCCAGCAATCTTTAGTTTGTTCTCTCTAGATGAGAGTCTTTTATAGATTGCCTCCCTGTCTTTTTTTCTGTCCCCTATTTCATCCATTATTTCTATTTCTTAAATTCCTACATGAGTGAAATCATGTGGTATCTGTCTTTCTCAGACTGACTTATTTCATTGAGCATAATACACTCTAGCTCCAGCCATGTCATTGCAAATGGCAAGAGTGACTCTGGAAAACAGTATGGAGGTTCCTCAAAAGTTAAAAATAGAACTACCCTATGACCCAGCATTGCACTACTTGGTATTTGCCCAAAGTGTACAAAAATACAAATTCAAAGGGTTACTTGAACCCTACTTCTTATAGCAGCATTATCAACAATAGTCAAATTATGGAAAGTGCCCAAATGTAATCTACTGATAAAACTGACTTTTGAATAAAATTTTGAATGAGATGAGAGGATATTCTGAGGATTTATCTGGCGAAAATATGCTAGGAGATAAAAAAAAGATTGCACACTTCCCAAGGTACAAAACTTCTTGGCACTGTCAAAACTACCAAGGAGGCCAGTGTGGTTAGACTAGACTGAGTAAGGGGAGTTTAATAGGAAATGCAATGAGGGAGCCAATAAGGGTCAGATAGATTAGCACCTGGGGCATTTGTTAGATCTTTGGTTCTTACACTGAGACAGCTGAGGAAACACTGAAAGTTTCTTCTCAGAGGAATAACATTATCTGAACTGCATTTAGGAAGAATCATTCTGTGTATTAAAAATGGGCTTAACAGGGCAAAGACAAAATTAGAGGGACCAGTGGAAAGGGCATTGCAGTAATCCAGGTGGGAAGCAAGAATGGCATAGAACAGTGTGGTAGCAGTGCAGTTGGAATATCAGTTAGAACTGTCAATAGAATAAATTTGGGATATGAGATACAGGATAGATGAGGGTGATTTCAAGGATCTGAGTCACTATAAGGATGAAGTTGCCTGTAAGATGAGAAATATATGCAAAAAAGAAAAAAAACACCTTTATACTTCATTACTTGATTTTTAATAACTGCCTCACTCTGTGAATTTTTCTCTTGTTGTCTGGCCACCCCTTTCCTATCTGCTTTACTGATGCCTCCTCCCCTGAACTTCTAAAGCCTGGTTTCCTAGACATTGAGCCCTTACCTTTCTTTCATATATACTTCATCGCTTTGGTGATCTTATCTAGTCTTCTGGCCTTAAATACCATCATTTTCCTAAGGACTCTCAAATTTATATCTCTAGCCAATTTTTGCCATTGAACTTTGGCCTCATGTATTTGACTTTATTTTTGACATTTCTACTTGGATATCTAATAACAGCTTACTTATCACATTCAAAACTGAACTTCTGATCTTCCCTTACTTCTTTGGCCATCTTTCTCATCTTCTTCATCTTCCTCATCTCCTCCTCCTTCTAGTTGCTCAGACACTTAAAGTAATCCTTGTCTACCCCCTCTTTTAAGAGTAAAGAGTCTGAATTTTTCATGGGTTTGATGTTTGAACATGCTGACTTTGATTTTACTTTAAATATCACTCTGAGGATGCAAAGTAGGCAGATGGTTAAAATGTCTGGAACTCATGAGAGCTATTTCGGCAAGACACATAAATTTAGAAATCACCACCATGTGTATAAATCATCAGTATTGCATCTGGAGAACACATAGTAGAGTTGAATGATCTAGAACTAAGTATTGGAAACAATATAAGAAAAATATAAAGTGAATTAGCCAACGGAAGAGAATAGAAAGATAGACTACAGGAGAAAAAAATAAAATAGTATAGAATCATAAAAACTCAGGGAATATATCATGTAGGGGGAGGTTTTCAATAGCACAGAATTCTTCTGACAGATCAAAGATGATTATATCCAAGGAAATTTCCATTAGAAAAAGTGGTATGGGGTGTCTGGGTGATCAGTCAGTTAAGCGTTTGACTCTTGATTCCAGCTCAGGTCATGATCTCAGGGTCCTGAGCTACAGTCCTGCCTTGGGTTCTGCACTGTGTGTGGAGCCTGCTTAAGATTCTTTTTCTCCCTCTTCCTCTGAACCTCCTCCCCTACCCCCACTAGCTCTTTCACTCTCTCTCTCCTCTTCCTCTCTTAAAAAAAAAAAAAAAAAGGCACAGATGGAATCATTGACTTCAAAGAAAAAGCATTTTTGTGGTGTTATATGTTTAGAAGTAAAACTGAAGTTACTCAAGGAAAAAGAGGGAAACTGAGAAATGTATGACCTAATAAAAATGTAATGGGAGAAAAATAAATAGGAAAGAAAGGCCTGGTACGGTGTGTGTCTGGAGATTAAGTGAAATTCATGCAAGTATCATGTTTGTTTTTTGTTCATCTCTGCATTTCATCTTTAGTTTTATATTATTTAAATCAATGAGAATTGAGAATGTATAAATTATGGGAGATACATAATAGAAATGGAGAGGATTATGATAAAAGGGAGAGATGATATGATGGATTTCATAAGGTTATTGAATGTGACACAGAACATAAATGGAAAGATTTAGATAGGAGAAAAAAACAGTTCCTGCTATATAACATGTGGACAGAGAAAAGTGGGGTCATAGACGCAAATGATTATAGGTTTGATATGATTAATTTTAAAAATTTAGTCTGTGAGGATTATTTTCTTTATCTATTAGAAGGAAAGTCAGATGAGTGGTGAAGTAGGATGATTTCTCAGATATTTAAAGAGATAGAGAAGATTATAAACGCATTGCTTTTTGTGAGAGTAGGTGAGTAGGACAGCTTGGTATTGTCAAAATCTTAATTCGGATTTGCCATCATAAGTTTGTATGATATTGATATTAGCCTTACTTTAATTACAGGCAAATAAGTTTAATACTCACTGATATAATTTATTTTATTTTTTCTTAAAATCTAATTCTCTATTTATACAATTGTATATAGTCATAAATTACCAATCAAAATATTCTTAAATATTGTACAAACTGGAAATGTTCAAGAAGCATATATTTAAGAAAAAATAGAAATTAATTTAATGGACTGTGAATAACAAAGCTGCAAAGTAAGAAAAAAATAAGCATAAACTACTTCATTCACTGCAAAACTTGTATTAGAACCATGTCATCAGGGTGCCTGAGTTGCTCAGTCAGTTGAGAGTCTGCCTTCAGTTCAGGTCGTGATACCAGGGTCCTGGGATCAAGTCCCACATTGGGCTCCCTGCACAGCTGGGAGTCTGCTTTTCCCTCTACCCCTTGCCCCTGCTCATGATCTCTCTCTCAGTCTCTCTCTCTGTGTCAAATAAATAAATAAATAAATAAAATATTTAAAATAATAAGCAAATAAAATATTAAAAATAGAATCATGACAGCAGGTATTTAATAAACATTATTTAGGATTTCCAAAGTAATAACTATTCCAACTTGCTTCTATGACTAAAACATTATTCACCCAGCAATATATTTTTTCAATTTTATTTTATAAACTATTACTTCATGTTTTAAATGTTAATTTTTTTAATAGGGAAATGTTAAGGAGAAAATTGTGAGTATTTAATTATGTGAAATCTCCTAAGAGGTCAGAAAGATTTGTTATCCTGTCCTCAGATATATTTGAAAAACATTCCTACATTAAGAAAACTTAGATCTTGTCTGCAATGGCAGAATGCCAATCCCTTGGTATAACTCAATTTTAATATTCTTTCAAAAGATTTTCTGATAAATTGATCCTGTCTTAAAATAAGAAATATATTTTGGCTACATATCAAAATTAAATAATAGCAAACCATTTGTGTTTTACTTTGTACTACACCATTTCTTGGAAGAATCCCAAAGTGCTATGTTAATTACATAAATAGACTCTATGAAATCCAGCTCAATGGTAGAAATGAGTAAACAGATCCTTGCAGACCATAAGATAAAGATTGGCAAAGGCAGTCTGGGCAGTAGTGTGGATTCAGAAAGAACACATGATTGTATAACAGAATGTCTCAAATATTAAAAAAATACAAGATGATAAATGGAACTTAGCTAAACTCATGTAAAATTAAGTCACTTTGGGGTACACAGTAATTCTAAAATAAGACACAGTGGTCCTAAAGCATCTAGGCAAACAAGACTATAACAAATAACACTAATATATATGTTGTTAATACCACTTAAGGGCAGAATGCTATCACTCTAGAAGATATTATTTAGAATCTTGCTTATCTAGTATTTTCATTTTAGCATGGCAGATACTAACATCTCATGATGCTTCTAACATAACAATTGATCTCTCTTCATCAGCATTAAAACTAAATGTCTGGTCACAATATCTTCAAACATAGTTTGCTTGGTTCCTTCCTTCTTACTAAAAAGTACAAGATCTTTAGAAAGAGAAGAAACCATCTAAATACTAAGTGAGCCATTCCATCATAACAGCATTGAGTTACAAACGTTAGGTAGTGAATTGTCCTCTCATTCCATACTATAGAACTTAAATTACTTAAAAAAAAAAAAAAAGACATGAACCTCACACAAGTAATACCCATGGATATTCTTTTACTTTAAATTTGCATATGCATAAATCTAGATTAATGAAGCTACTTATGTGCCTTTTGGTCATCACATAAGCTTCCCTTCACATGGAAGGATATAAGAATGAAGCATGTGTAAGTCCCTTAGAGCTAAAACAATTCTCCCTCTACTTTGGGAGAATGTACTCAGACTTTTTTTTTTGAATGTACATAAAAATAACATCTATACTACAGGAAGGACTTAGGGAACATCTATAAAATGCAGCATCTTTCCCCCTCCAATACAGGATTGTTAAGAAAAGATTCTAGGTTACTGTTTTGTCTCTGTCCCATGTGACCTAGTTTGCCTTTGGGCATTAATAAAAAGCCATATGGTAAGGCTATGCTACCTAGATAACAAAGGTAGTATTAAAAAGTCATTTTCTACTTAAGGACTCACCCTTAAACATATCAGTGCCTTGGGTTGAATGGGTGACACATTCTGAGAGACTATAGACCTTCCTTAAAGTCATTGGGGGGAGATATTTTTATTTATTTGTTTCTCATTGTCCAAATTATACAATAAAGTACACTCAGACTGTGTCTAGGTTGATCATGTACTGAGAAAACAAACAAAATAAACCTTCAGTCACAGGATTTAAGAAAAGTCAAATCAAATACGCAAAATAATTTTACTCAAGTCCATAAAGAATCTTAAAATTTAAAGATTAACAAAAGAGAAAAATAAGTCATTAGTATCCAAAAGTGATGTGTCCTTGGCTAAAGTAAACTTACTCACAATCCATATGATTCATACTCATTATTGAAGTAAATAGATGTCATCATTCGCCAAAGCTGAATCATTATTTATTAGTAGTCTAACATGCAGCACACATAAAATTTGATTAGAAATATTTGCGGCAAGTTCTGTTGTATTTGTATTTATTTGCATTGTATTTACATATATATTTTTATATAATGTATTTATATACGGTAATGCTATAGAAGCTAATGTATATAATTGTATATATATATAATTTGTGCATATGTATATAATGTTTGTCTACATATGTGTATGATGTACATAATTTTATATAATTTTAAATGTATATAATTTTAAAGTCAAAAATAAAGACCAAGAGAGTCTAACAGTGAAAATAATCAATGGATGGAAAGGAAGGATATTCAAATATAAATTTTGGTGGCAAACAAACATGAAGGTAAAGGTTATTAATTTTAGAAGGTTTTCTATTTTAAATTGCTTCTCAGGATTTTTCCTTTCTCTTTGATGCAGTCCTTGTTTACTAGACAAATACCACCAAACAAAAGTTGTGAAATATTGATTTGCAATAGAATACTATGTTTCATATATACATATATATATGTGTGTGTGTATAATTATATATAAATATTATATATTTATTTATATTTATTTATTTCCATGTGCTAGGTGATTAAAACATAAAATATTAATTTTAACATTAGAGCTATTAAGTAATATTTATGCTTAATATTAAGTAATATTAAATTCATGGAAGCTGAGAATAGGAGACTTTCAGCAAATCCACTCCACCATAATCTTGTAGCAAATCTCTTCTATTATGAAGCATGCATGCACATGAACACATGAGCTTCCTCTCTGTGGCCCTCAATGCACAAGTGTGTGTGCATACCCACACATACACACATATGCACACACTTTCTCAAAAACATATTTTGCACACGGCAATTTAATTATAAAATGCCTAGAAAATAAGAAATAGTTGCAATTAAAATGCAGTATATCAAGCCTCCTAAATCTTGGAGATACAGACATGTTTTCAGTAAACTCTAATGGTGAATTTTCAGTCTTACTTAATTTAATCAATCCTCTCATCTTTTATTTAAAATACTTCCCTTAGAATTTGAATCATGTTCTTGATCCAATATCACCTTCTCAATAAACCTCAACCCTCATCATTCTGTTTTTTAATTTAAATTCAATTAGCCAACTTACAGTATCTCTTTAGTCTCAGATGTCATGTTCAATAATTTATTAATTGCATATAACACCCAATAATCTTCCCCCTTATAAAACAGCACACCCATTACTAGTTGCTTTCCTTAACTTTTTATTCATTTCTCACAGAGGTTGCTACTTCCTGGAATAATACGTACCTATTTGCCCATTTTATGTTCCCTTTACTGGAATGAATGTGGAATTATGTATAAAATCTAGAGAGTACTTAAAGGAACAATGCATTCTTTCTTAGGCAAAAGGAAGCTTTGAGAATGTGGAGAACTGGGAAATATATGAGAGAGCAGATGAGATAGTAAGAATAAGAAGTTGATCTCTACAGCAAAAGAAAGGAGAGGATTCTATCAGAAGACATAGCTTGAACAAAGTTAAGCATCTATGAGAGTGTGTGGAAGACAGGAAATAGTGTGTTGTGCTAAGTGCACAATGGGATGATAAAAGTATTCCAGTTGGCCAACTAATGGATTTCACCTTTCCATGAAGAAGTATGTACTTTTCTTAATTTTAAAGAAATATTACATATATTAGTAATATATAACATATGTATATTTTGATTAGAAATGTATGCAATAAGTTATATTATATATTATTCAGATTGATATGGATAGATATAGATATAGATATATAGATATTCAAAACATGACCTGTAAAAGCTATAGATTGTCAATCTAGAGCTACTTCTTATTTGGCTTAATATGTTGATGTGAGGTCATTAATTCCAATGTCAAAATCATAGTTTCTTCTTATTGTAGATTCATATTATATTTGATATGTTTATGTGATTTTAAGGAAAAAAAATGAAAGAACTTGTTATTGGATCGATGGATATCTTCAGTATTACTTTAAATTCTGAAGTCCCTAAGCAAGGTAACAAGAGATATGCACTGGAAGTTAAAAAAAAAAAAAAAATCAAACTAGAACTGAATTTACTTATAAATCAAATCCATATTTAATAATATTTATATTATGTTTTTGTTACATATATTATAATTTTAATCTTAAATTAAAAGTTTTATGATGGAAGTTTATATGTATTTACATGTAAAATAAAATCTATTATTATTATTATGGAAAATATGTAATTACATTCATGGTTTAAATCTAATGTAAACATCAGAAATACTTTTGTCTGATTTTTTAAATGTGTATTTCAGTTAAGTGGGTAAGATGTATGCATAAACTATCACCAGATATTGCATCATATACAATCAATAAGAATTTTCAAATGTATCACAAAAGATATCTTCGGTTCATACACTCATGAAAAACATTAACAAACTGGATCTTAAAAGATGAGCAGGATATAAGTAGGTGAAGGAATTATGGGCATTTAGGGCAAAAAAAAAAACAGCCTGCAGACATTGAGGAATTAGGTAGTGAAACATGTTAGATAGAAAATAATGCAGGGGCACCTGGGTGGCTCAGTGGGTTAAAGCCTCTGCCTTCAGCTCAGGTCATGATCCCAGGGTCCCGGGATTGAGACCCACATCTGGCTCTCTGCTCTGCAGGGAGCTGCTTCCTCCTCTCTCTCTGCCTGCCTCTCTGCCTACTTGTGATCTCTGTCTGTCCAGTAAATAAATAAAATCTTAAAAAAAAAATAATGCAAATACTCAAAATAATTAAAATAGTCAAAGGAGAAAGTACTCACTAAACACTCCATACATGATGAACATATACATGAGTACTCCTCTCCATATAAAGTATAAAATTATTTATTTATTTTACAATGGATAAGATTTGAGGATTTAAAAATCACAAGGAAAAAAAAATGTTCTTTTACTTAACCTACAATCTTAAAATAAAAGTGATAATTCTGTAGTCCCTTCTTACAGCATCATTGTTTCATTATTAGACTTTGAGTGAAAATATGGGAAAATCTGAAATTGACATATGTTGATGGACCACTTTTTTTGAGGCTATAATTTTGAAATGGATAAAAAAACAAATAAAAAATAAATAGTTTTTGACAATTTTAGTTCTGTATTATAGATAATATTTCACTGTGAAGTATATTAAGCATAAATATGGGAACGTCTAAAAGATATACTTATTTAATTTTTGAAATATTGATTATTTTTTCTAAAAAATTGAGTTAATTATGTTTTTTAAATTGATAATATACATTATAACTGGCTTTTCCATCTATCTCATTAATATGTGAAGAAATTCAAAGTATAATTAGAACATATTAATCTTATGATCATGTTACTACTTTAATAAGGTGTTAACATACTAACTCACTTCTTGAATACAGGTCTGTTTGGAATATACATGGCCAGAATTACACTATAAGATAAGAATGAAGGATAGGTAATGTAAAATTTTTATCTCAGATTCTATCTGGAGAGACTGATAGTTATTAATTATAACACACCGATAAAAAATTTATAGGATGATCTGGAAACAAGAATAGGAGGAGCAATTGTCTATTCTGAGTATGGGGCAAAGGGAGAATTCACCATGAAAATTGTTGCTTCAGCAAAGAAAAAGTATAACTAATTTGCTGTGGAAAAGAGTATTAAGCTGTGCAAAGGCACAGAATTATAAAATATTTAGTCCTTTGGGAGAAATAGTGAATAGGTAAGCATAGCTCAACTACATACTTCTTTAAACATGAAGATTATATAAAAATATATTCAAGAAACTTCTCTCCCATTTCCAGAAGAAAACTTATACCCACTTAAGTGTTATAGCTAAAGCTATTTGGTAAAGAGCTATATAAATTAAATAAACATGCCAAGTATTATAACAGTTTTCACAGTGTGTTTTTGGAGTGTGAAAAATAATGATGATTTTCCTAACACAAATCACTAATTAAAGGATTTGGAATAAATCAAAATATAAATCACTAATTAACAATGATTTTGACATGGAAATTATTGAACTTGTATATTTAAAACGCATACATTTGCATTACAATTCTCTCCATTTTATGTTTATCCCTCAATAGATTTCAATTTAAAACTTATTAAGTCTCTAAATGGATCCTAAGTTATTTTTGTTAAAAGAATCTAATGATTTGGGGACCTGGGTGGCTCAGTGGGTTAAAGCCTCTGCCTTCGGCTCAGGTCATGATCCCAGGGTCCTGGGATCGAGCCCCGCATCGGGCTCTCTGCTTGGCAAGGAGCCTGCTTCCCTTCCTTTCTCTCTGCCTGCCTCTCTGCCTACTTGTGATCTCTGTCTGTCAAATAAATAAATAAAATCGTTTAAAAAAAATCTAATGATTTGATTTTTAAATTTCCGATGGAGCATAGTATACTTTTTCTAGTAATATAAACCTTACTGAGACTACCAATAACTAACAAAGTATATTGAAGTATAACAAAGTATATTGAATATATACTTTGTACAAAAATATTTACATCTTGCAATGTAGAAAATATAAAGACTTACAGCCAAGTATCCCAAAGTATAGGATACTCTGAGCACAAAGAAGGGACTTCCTAGGGAAGATAAGCACAACAGAGGTCAATAGATGGTCTCTAAGCATAAATGCAACCATTGCTTATCCAATGGATGGATAAATTGGTTACAAGTGTCTATGAAAAGATTAAGGCTTGGGAATAAAAATAGAGAAAAGAGGGAGAGGACACCAGAAGGGAGAGTGGAGAAGGGAAGGGAAAGGAGAGGAAGATTAAGACACATAGTAGTCTTACTACATGGCAAGAAATGTTTAAGTTCTTCACATATATTATCTCACTGAGGTGACCAAAAGGCCTGATCTAGCTTCACCTACTTATATCCTCAACCTGTGGTTTCATGGAGGGTTCTAGGGGATGATAACCTTAGTATATACAGCAACATTTTCAAGCAAATGTGATTAACATGAGATCAGAGCCAAAACCATGGGTTAAACTGCCATTTTAAAAAGATGAGTTCCCCAAGTGAGATATCCCTAAAATAAGAAAAAGAATATTTGATAGGATTTTCAGTCCTTTTTGGGTAAGTGGGTCGTAGCAGCTATTATAATATCAAACTAATTTTTACTGAAAGGTGAGTGAGGCCTAGGGCATTATGTTTACAATTGTTTACTTTTTTTCAATTTTATTGAAGAATAGTTGACAAATACACTGCTTTTCCACATGGTGTAAAATCTTTCCAAGGGATCTCTCTTAATGTTGAGCTGCTCTGGACTTGAGAACATAGTGATGGAAGTAAAATGCTTACTGTACTTTTCTTTGTGGTCACTCTCAGTTTTTGAGCTCCACAAGGTTTCTGTTGTTTCTTCATTACAGTCCAGAGCTTTCCCAGAGCTATTTTTCAGCAGTTTGTGGTTGTTTATTTACTATTTTTATTGCACTGGGCCCTCCTTGACCTCCATCTTGCTGACCTCACCTTCTATTTACAGTTGTTGATGTCAAAATCTCTTTCCTCAAAAAACTTACAATCTACTCTAAGGACTAAAACATATGTAACATACAGAAAAAATTAAATCTCAGAACAGTTTATATGGGTGATACTCAATAACATGTTGTAGACAAAGAAACATTTTGCGTGGTGCATAATTCATCTGATTCCTTCACTGCTGTCAGCATTATTTTCTCCTCTTTTAGGAAAATGCATACTTCATAAGTACGTTTTGCGTTACACACACATATAAACACATCCACACACACAAATATTCCAATCTGACAATTAAAATATTTTGAATTTATATATTTATAATATTTATATATTATAAATATTTATATTATAATTTATTTTGTATAATATATAAATAAATATATAAATATATAATTTATATTATAAATATTTATAATATTCTTCCCACAGCTTTTATGGATTTCAAGTCACCAAAACTTTTAGGTCACCAAGAAAATTATAAATAACAAAACAATAATAATGAGTAACACAGAAGTATTGGGGCTATTGAGCTATGCTAATATAAACTAACTGTTCTGAAAAAGCCAGCCTCTGAGTTACAGGGTCCAAAAAAAGTAAAATCTATTGGGAATAACAAAGATTGTCATTACTAGTGTAGAAGACTTATGAAAAGTGGCTGGATATCAAATTAATAGCAACTTTTGGAGATCTGTTCTCACTTCTACATCTATCCAACCCCAAATAACTATAAATTCCCTTTTCAAAACCAAACGTAATTGCACTAAGTGGTCTAAATTCACTTTTTAAAACTCTGATGAGTCTTACAAACCTGTACCCCTGAAACAAATAACATATTATATGTTAATAATAAAAAATAAATAAAACTCCAAAGGGTCAAAAATAAGGTCCAGCAATATGTCATCTTCAATAAGTACTTAAAAGGACAAAAGCATATATATATAAATATATTTATATACAAGTAATCCCAAATATACATATTTGTATATAAGTATACCCAGATATAAGTAAGAAACAGAAGATATTTTATGCAATCTCATACTAAAATCCGAGATGAAATGCAGATAAAAAATATGACAAATATGGTAAGAGATTTGGGGAAAAAATATCAGTCTTAATAGGAACTATAAAATGAGAAGATATAACTATCATCAATATATTTTCATCTAATAACAGACTCAACACTAAATTAATATATAAGTTAATTATATAAAATGATTATACACATGCAGACACACACACACAAGCAAATAGACCAAGTTATGTTGCATTTTTAAACAACCTCCCAGAAACAGAAAATTCAAGTGAAGAATAAAGAATAATCTGTATTAAGAGTTCTACAGAGAATCAACTTGAGCAATTACATAAAAAGCTTATACTCAATAAAGAAAAAATCATTATTTTAAACCACATATGTGACATTTACAAAAACTGAAATGCATTAAAACTGAATGCATTAGGGCACCTGCATGGCTCAGTGTGTTAAGCTGCTGCCTTCAGCTCAGGTCATGGTCTCAGGGTCCTGAGATCGAGTCCTACATCGGGCTTTCTGCTCAGCAGGGAGCCTGCTTCCCTCTCTCTCTCTCTCTCTGCCTGCCTCTCTGCCTACCTGTGATCTCTCTCTGTCAAATAAATAAATAAAATCTTAAAAAAAAAATGAATGCATTAAAGGAAGCTTCAGAAGACAGAAGGAAGGGATCAAGACGGAGGCCTAGGAAGACCCTAAACTCACCTTCCACTGACACAAAAATCTTGCTTTTACATATGATGTAATTTTCCTCTGAAAACAGCCTGAGAACTAGATTAACAGCACCTTCACAATGAAAGAAAAGAGACAATTCAAGAAGGGTAGGAGAAGCAAAGACATAGCTTCTTCCAGGACACATCCCAAATAAGGTGACTCCACATCAAGAGGGATCCAAAAAAATATGAACCCCTTCTTTGAGAAGTAAAGACATTATTACCCACATCAGGCACCCTGATCCTGAGGGACAGTGCCAGAAAGGCAAACCCCAAAAACCTCTGGTTTTCAACATCAACAGTGATGAAGACCAGGAGAATCACAGAAATATAGAGGATAAAGATTCCACTCTTCAAGGGCTTATATGCAAATATAAGCCTCACCCTGACAACCAGCACAAGAGAAACAGATTGACAAGTGCCTAGGCTGTAAGAAAAGGGACCAACTTACTAATTGTATGGTGGTTTCTGGAAAGGCAGGAAACTTTTCTAGGGGTGGAAGCATTGGTAAACACCACTTTTGCAATCTCATTCTACCTGATGGTGTTTGGAGTCATAAGCATCATTTTTGGGGACCTCCCTCTAGTCTGCTAATATATGGAAGGTATGCACTATCCATCCCATTTCACACCCATCCTGTGCTGCATGTAAACCATAACAGAGCTGGAAGTGTACCTGAGTATTGCTCAACCCGCCCAGAGACTGAGACACAAACAGGATGATTGAGCCCTGCCTTCTTTTCTCAGCAGCTGAGACCTAAATGGGTGAGGCAAGCCCCCTGAGACCCACCCTCGCTGATAAAGATTCCAAAGTAATCATCATAAAGATGTTCACTGATCTCAGGAGAAAAAATGAAAGAACACAGAGAATACTTCAAAAAAGAGAAAGAAAATATTAAGAAGTACCAAAAAATTATGACTGAACTGAAAAATGCATTAGAGTAGTTCAACAATAGAATGGATGAAATAGAAGCTTACTGCATCAGTAAGCAGTAAGATAGAGCAATGGAAAATACCCAGACAGAGCAGCAAAATTAAAAAAAAAAAAATAAGAAGAAGAATTAAAAGAAATGAGAAGGGACACCTGGATGGCTCAGTCCTTAAGCGTCTGACTTTGGTTGAGATCATGATCTCAGTGTCCTGGTATTGAGCACTGCATCAGGTCCCCTGCTCAATGGAGAGCCAGCTTCTCTCTCTCCCACTCCCCCTGCTTGTGTTCCCTCTCTCACTGTCTCTCTCTATCTCTCTGTCAAATATATAAAATCATTAAAAAAAAAAAAGAAATGAGGAAATCTTTAGGGACCCCTGGGACAACATCAGGCAGAGTAACATTTATACTATAGGTCCCAGATGAAAAAGAAAAAGTCAGAAAAAAATATTTGAAGAATTAATGGCTGAAAACACCTCTAACTTAGGGAAGGAAATTATCAGGTCCAGGAAGACAAAAGAGTTCTAAATAAGATGAAAACAAAGAGAAACAAATCAAGAGACTACATTTATATGGCAAAATTTAAGAATAATTAAAAAAACGATCTTAAAAGCAGTACGAGAAAAGTTATATATTATGTATAAAGAAAACCCCATATGGTTACCACCAGATTTCTGAGCAAAAATATTGTAAACCAAAAGTGAGTGGCATGGTGTATTCCAAAACCTGAAATGGAAAAAAAGAAAACAAAAGCCACGAAAAGTCTCTACCCAGCAAGGTTATCATTCAGAATTGAAGAAGAGATTAAGAATTTTCCAGATAAGCAAAATCTAAAGGAGTTCATCACCACTAAACTAGCTATACAAAAAATATTAAAAGGACCTCTCCAAGCTAAGAACAAAAAGCACTAGTTAATTAAGAAAACATATGAAAGTCAAAAAACTCATCAGAAAAGTTAAATAAGTAATAAAGGTAGTAGATCAATCATTTATAGAACAAGTATAAAGAGTAAAAGACAAAATTTATAAAATTAATTAAAAATACAGTAATTAGTTAAGGGAGGAGTGCCTGGGATGCTCAGTCAGTTAAGAGTCTCAGGTCATGCTCAGGTCATGATCTCAAGGTTCTGAGATTGAGCCCTGAGTTGGGTTCCTTGTTCAGTCAGGAGTCTGCTTCTACCTCTCCCTCTCCCTCTGCCCTTCCACCCCATTCATACTCTCTCTCACTTTCTCAGATAAATAAATAAAACCTTTTAAAATACAGTAACTAGTTAAGAGATATGTAAAATAAAAAGATGCAACACATGTCATCAAAAATATAAAATGGGGGCAAAACTATAAAACTTTGGATGGGTTCAAAATTACTATCAAATTAAAAGAGACTGTTACATACATAAGATGTTATATGTTCTATGTGTACTTCATGTTAACTACACAAACATACACACACAAAACTTATAGAAAATACACAAAAGAAAATAATAAAGGATTCTAGACATTTCATTGAAGAAAACAATCAAACTACAAGAAAAAAGAGAAAGAAAAGTGAGGAACAGAGAGGAACTACAAAAACAGCCAGAAAACAATGACCAAAATAGCAATAAGTACATACCTATGATAATTACTTTAAATGTAAATGGACTAAATTATCCAATCAAAGGACATATAGAGTGTCAAACAAAAAACCAAGACTCATTTATATACTTCCTACAAGATACTCACTTCAAAAGAGGGACATACACACACTGAAAGCGATGGGATAGAAAACTTATTCTACATACATGGAACAAAAGAAAACTGGTGTAGTTATACTCATATAAGACAAAATAGAGTTTAAAACAAAACTGTAATAAAAGAAAAAGAAGGGAATTACATAATGATAAAGGCATAAATCCATCGAGAAGTGGTAAATTGACAGCAATACAATATTAATGGGGGACTTTAACCTCTAATTTATATCAATGGATAGATTGTTCCACAGAAAATCAGTAAGGAAACATTAGCCTTAAATGACACATTAGACCAGATGGACTTAACAGATATACACAGAACATTCCAATCAAAATAGAAGAATATGTATCTTCTTCAAATGCACAAGGAACATTCTCTAGGAGAAATCACATGCTAGGCCATAAAACAAGTCTTGATATATTTAAAAAGACTGAAATCATATCAAGCATCTTTTCCAACCACAATAGGATGAAATTAGAAATCAATTATAAGAAGAAAAACAGTATGAAGCTAGAAATCAATTATAAAAAGAAAACTGGGAAAAAAACCCACAAATATGTGGAGATTAAACAACATGCTATTAAATAATGGGTCAATAAATGAACCAAAGAGAAAATTTAGAAATACATCAAATAAATCCAATTGAAAATACAACATTCTAAAATCTTTGGGACACAGCAAAAGCAGTTCAAAGAGGGAGTTCATTGCAATACAAGCCTACCTCAAGAAACAAGAAAATCTCAAATAAACACTCTAACTTTACACTTAAAGGAACTACTAAAAGGAAAAAAATGAAGCCCAAAGGTAGTAGAAAAAGGAAAACAATACAAATCAGGGTGGATAAAGATGAAATAGAGACTAAAAATACAATAGAAAAGATCAATGAAACTAAGAACTGGTTCTTTAAAAAAAGAAACAAAATCAATAGACTTACAGACAGATTCATCAAGAAAAAAAAAAAAAAAAGGAAAGAAGAAATCCCAAATTAGTAAAATCAGAAATGAAAGAGAAGAAATTACAACTAATAGCAGAGAAATACAAAGAATTAGGAAACAATAGTATAACAATTATATGCCAACAAGTAGACAATCTAGAATAAATAGATAAATTATTAGAAACATATAATCTTCCAAGACTGAATCCTGAAAAAATACAAAAAAAAAAATCTGAATAGACTACTTACTTGTAATAAAGAATCAGGAAGGAAAAAAAAAAAAAAAAAACACCTCTTAACAAATATCCAGGTACAGATGACTTCACAGGTGAGTTCTTCCAAACACTTAATAGTTAATAACTAGCCTCAAATTATTACCCCCCCAAAAAAAAAATTGAAGAAAGAACACTACTAACTGAGTCTATGAAGACAGAATTATGCTGATAAGAAAATAAAAGATATTTAAAAAGAGAGAGAGAGATGGAGAAAGAGAGAGAGAAAGAATTATGAGCCAACATTTCTGATGAAGATACATGCAAAAACACTCAAAAAAACTTTAGAAAATCAAATTTAACAATACATTAACAGGATCATACACCATGACTAAGTAGAATTCATTCCAGGAATGCAAGGATTGTTTAATATCCACATATCAATCAAACTGATATACTAAATTAGTAAAAGGAAAGATAAAAATTATATGATCTTCTCAATCTATGCAGAAAAAAATCTGACAAAATTCAACATCCATTTTTGATATACATACTCAATAAATTTGACATCAAGGGAATCTACCTCAACATAATAAAGGTCATATACAAAAGGCCCAGAGCTAACATCATAGTTAATGGTGAAAGCTGAAAGCTTTTCCTCAAAGATCAAGAACAAGACAAAGAATCCCATTCTTGACACTTTTATTCAACATGTATTAGAAGTTCCAGCCATGGCAATCAGGCAAGAAAAAGAAGTAAAAGTCATCCAAATTTAAAAAAAAAAAAAAAAAAAAAGGAAAGAAAGAAAGAAAAGAAAAGAAATAGAAGTTTCATTATCTGCAGATGACATGATACTAAATATATAGAAAACCCTAAAGACTCTACAAAAAACTACAAGAATTAATAAATGAATTCAATAAACTTGCAGGATACAAAATCAACATACAGCAATCTCTCACATGTCTATACACTAATGAACTATCAAAAAGAAAAATTAAGAAAATAATCCTATTTACAATTGCATCAAAAATAACAAAATGGGAGCACCTGGGTGGCTCAGAGGGTTAAAGCCTCTGCCTTCGGCTCGGGTCATGATCCCAGGGTCCTGGGATCAAGCCCTGTGTCAGGATCTCTGCTCGGCAGGGAGCCTGTTTCCCTCTCTCTCTGCCTGCCTCTGCCTACTTGTGATCTCTGTCTGTCAAATAAATAAATAAAATCTTTTTAAAAAATAACAAAATGCCTAGGAATAAATTTAAGCAAGAAAGTGAAAGATTAGTATATTGAAAAATACGAGACATTGATGAAACTAATTGAAGACAACAAAAATAAATGGAAATGTATACTGTGCTCATGAATTGGAACTATTAATTTTATAAAATTGTCTTTATCACACCAGGAATCTACACAGTTAATGGAATTCCTATCAAAATACCCATAACATTTGTCACAAAACTAGAAGAAAGAATCTTAAAATTCGTATGAAACCACAAAAGAATAAAGAAAAAAAAGCAATCTTGAGAAAGAAGAGCAAGGTTGGAGGTATCATGCTCCCCCATTTCAAACTATACTACACACCTATAATAATCGAAAGAGAATGATACTAGCACAAAAACATATAGATCACAGAACAGAATAGAGACCCAAGAAATAAAACCCTGTTATGGTCAACTAATCTATGGCAAAGGAGTCAAGAGAATACAATGAGGGAAAGACAATCTCTTCAATAAATGGTGTTGGGAAACCTGGACAGCAAATAATGAAACTGGATCACCTTCTCAAACCATATAAAAAAATAAACACAAAACAGATTAAAGAGTTGTAACACCTGAAACCTTAAAACTCTCAGAAGAAAACATAAGCAGTTAGCTTTTTGACATCAGTTTTAACATTTTTTTTTTTTATATTTCTCCTCAGTCAAGTAAAAATAAACCATGGGACTATACCAAACAAAAAGCTTTTATACAGGAAAAAAAAAAATCAACCAAATGAAAAGGAACCTACCAAATGGGAGAAGATACTTGCAAGTGATACATCTGAAAGGAAGTTGATATCTAAAGTATATGAAAAACCCATACAACTAAATAACAACAATAACAACAACAACAACAAAACAACCTGATTAAAAAAATGGACCATGGATCTAAATATTTTTCCCAGAAGACATACAGATATCCAACAGACACATGAAAAAATAGTCAACACCAGTAATCATCAGAGATATGAAAATCAAATTATAATGAGATATCACACCACATTTGTCAGAATGGCTGTTATCAAAAAGACAAGAAATAACAAGCATTGGTGAGGCTATGGAGAAAAGGGAACCCTGTCGTTCTCTTGGTGGGAATATTAAATTGTTTTAGCCTCCAAAAAAAACAGTATAGAAATTCCTCAAAAAATTAAAAATAGAACTACCATATAATTCAGTAATTCAACTTCTGGATATTTATCCAAAGAAAACAAAGACATTAACTCAAAAAGATACGTGTAGCTAAATGTTCACTGCAACATTATTAATAATAGCCAAGATATGAAAGAAACCTAAGCATCTGTTAAAAGATGAGTGGATAAGGAAGATGTGATATATGCATACACAATGGAATATTACTCATCCATAAAAAAGAAAGAAATCTTGCCATTTGCAGCAACATGGACCTAGAGGATCTTATGCTAAGTGAGATAAGTTAGGCAGAGAAAGACAAATAACATATGACTTAATTTATATGTGGAATCTAAAACAATGACAAAAAAAGTCCATTGATCTAAGAACAAAACAACAAACAAAACACAAAGAAAGAGATTTGTGGACACAGAGAGCAAATCAGTGGTTGCTGGTGGTATGGTGAAGGGGAGATAGACAAAACAGATGAAGTGATTAAAAGGTAGAAACTTCCAGTTATAAGCTTTGCGCAGTGGCAGTATCGTAGCCAATGAGGTTTATCCGAGGCACGATTATTGCTAATTGAAACTTCCAGTTATAAAAGAAATGTCATAGGAGTGCAATTTACAACATAGAAATACACTCAATAATGTTATAAAAACTTTGCATAGTGACAGAGTAACTAGAACTATCAAGTTGATCATTTCATAATATATAAAAATATTAAATATCTATTTTGTGCACCTGAAACTAATATAATATTGTATGTTAATAATAACTCAATAACAAAGACAATAAAAATACTATAAAATAGGAAAATTATGCATATAATTTATCAGATAATATCCAGTAATATTAGAATAGTATCACAAGGATGCTGAAATTAGTACCCTATAGCTAGAATACAAATATTAGATTACTAAGTAATCCTTTGATTAACAAGAAAACCATACAGTAATTCTGAAATACTTAGATGGAAGCAAAAGAAAGCACTGCATGACAAAAGTCACGGAACTCTGGGAACACAATATTTGTGGGAAATTTATAGCTTTAATTACCAGGAAACAGGAAAAGTTATAAAATATAAACTAAGAATTCAACTTCAGAGGTTAAAAGATAGTAACAGCATAAACAGAGAGAAACAAAAAAAATAGACATTCAGGAAATAGGAAGCAAAAACAAATGAAGAATAGAAATACAATATCAATTAAGATTTTCTTTTTTGTTGAGATTAATAAGCTCTCCCTGACAAATCTTTCCCAAGACTGAATTTGAAAATAAAAGGTAGACTGTTAGAGTAAATAGAATGTGGTATGTAAAAAATAAGAAATATAGAAAGCAATAATTTAATGTAAAGGGCAAATGTTATATTCTAATAAAACTCATCTAATAATCTTAGATGTAAATGATGCAATTCTGAAAAAATTAAAAATACCAGAATGGCACAAGAATAAGAAAACTTGCATAGATAAGTAAAATTTAAAAACAGTAGCACAAAAACAAAAGAAAAAATGGCTGAAATGGCCATGAAAAATCTCTTTCCAAATACCCAGACCCCAAAACCTTTGTGGATAAATTCTACTAGACATTCAGGAAGTAAATGTTTTGTGTATTAGGAAATTTTTAAAAAATTAAAAAATATATAAAATATTCACTGTTTTTGGTGTAAGACTAGAACAATCAAATAGCAATAATCCCCTGTAATCCATGTATTATAAAATCTTACTTCATAAGGAGTAAGGGGGGGAGGATGAGAATCACAACATTGTTTGTGGTAAAAGGTACTAGTGGCAATTGATATGGTCGTCACTAGATAATTTGGTTTGTAAATAACAGGGACTCAACAATTAGAAGCAATAATCAAATAACAGGGAAAAATCTTAAAAACAAAGTATTGAGTAAAAAATTAATGGCACGAGAATGAAAGCAATGCTATTAATGTGAATTTGAAATAAAAAAGCACAAGAAAATATAAAATATAAGAATATAGGAAAATATATTAAAAAAATCAGTCATCAAATAAAATGGTTGACAATAAGGGCAAGAGTTAAGTAGAGAATGAAGATGAAGAAGATGGAATGTTAGATGAGGATACACACATACATCTGTAAGTAGTTATAAATAAAAATAAAGTAGATAATTCATTTCACCAGATGATGATACCAGGCACTTAAAGGATATGTTTTAACCATCTTGTATGGAGTTCAAACAGGAATGTTACATAAATAATTTTTTTTTTAAATAACGTCATTGGCATACAAGAGAAAGGGCAACTTTCAAATTCATTCTATGAGACCAGGATCACCCTGATATCAAAACCAGATAAAACACCACCAAAAAAAAGAGAACTACAGACCAATATCTCTCGTGAATATAGACACAAAAAAACCTTAACAAAATATTAGCAAATCAAATCCAACTATATATTTAAAAAATGATATACCATGATCAAGTGGGATTTATTCCTGGGATGCAAGGGTGGTTCAATACTCACAAAACAATCAATGTGATACATCACATCAATAAGAGAAAGGATAAAACCATGTGACCCTTTCAATAAATACAGAAAAAGCATTTGACAAAGTACAACATCCATTCATGATAAAAAACCCTTTGTGAATTATGTCTAGAGAGAATATACCTCAACATAATAAAGGCCTTATATGAAAAACCCACAGCCAACATCAGAGAGTTTTTCCCCTAAAGTCAGGAGCAAGACAAGGATGTCCATTCTCACCACTTTTATTCAACATGGTGCTGGAGGTCCCAGCCACAGCAATTAGACATCATAAAGAAATAAAAGGCATCCAAACTGGCAAGTAAGAAGTGAAGTTGTAATTATTGGCAGATAACATGATACTATATATAGAAAATCCTAAAGATTCCACTTAAAAACTACTAGAACTGATAAATTAATTTAGTAAAGTATACAAAATAATGTATAGAAATCTGTTGCATACACTAATAATGAAGAAGCAGAATGTGAAATTAAGAAAACAATCCCATTTACAATTGTACCAAAAACAACAAAATATCTAGGAATTAACTTAATGAAAAAAGTGAAAGACCCATATTCTGAAAACTATAAAACACTGGTGAAAGAAACTCAAGACGATGCAAAGAAATAGAAAGATATTCCATGCTCATGAGTTGGAAAAATAGTCTTAAAATGTCTATACTACTCAAAGCAATCTATACATTTAATGTAATCCTTATCAAAATACCAATAGCATTTCTTCACAGAGCTAGAACAAACAATCCTAAAATTTGTATGGTACCACAAAAGATCCCAAATAGACAAAGCAACCTTGAAAAAGCAAAATAAAACTGGGTGTATCACAATTCCAGACTTCAAGTTACACTAAAAAGTTGTAGTAATTAAAACAATATGGTACTGGCCTAAAAACAGACACATAGGTCAATGGAATAGAATATAAAACCAGGAACTAAATCCACAATTATATGGTCAATTAATCTTCCACAAATGAGGAATGAATATACAATGGGAAAAAACACAGTCTTTTTAACAAATGGTGTTGGGAAAACTGAACAACAACATACAAAAGAATGAAACTGGACCACTTCCTTTACCTAACAGAAACAAACTCAAAATACGTAAAGACCTGAAACCATAAAAGCCCTTGAAGAGAGCAGAGACATGTGACATGGGCTATAGCAAAGTTTTTCAAGACATGTCTCCCAAGGCAAGGGAAATAAAAGCAAAAATAAACTATTGAGATTGCATGCAAATGAAAAGCATAGCAAAGGAAACAATCAACAAAATTAAAAAGCAACTTACTGAATGGGAGAAAATATTTGCCAATGACATATTTGACAAGGGGTTAGTATTCAAAATAGATAAAGAACAGATATAACTCAATACCCAAAAAACAAATAATCCAAATAAAAAAAGAGCAGAAGATATGAACAGACATTTCTCCAAAAAAGACATGCATATGACCAGCAGACACATAAAAAGATGGTCAACACCACTGATCATCAGTAAAATGCAAATTAAAACTACAGTGAGTTATCCCCTCACACCTGTCAGAATGGCTAAAATCAAAAACACAAGAAACAGCAACTGTTGGTGAGGATGTGGATAAAAAGGAACATTTACATGCTGTTGGTGGAAATGCAAGCTGGATTTGGAGGTTCCTCAAAAACTTAAAAATAGAATGATGATCTAGTAATAGCACTACTGGTTATTTGCCCTAAGAATATAAAAACAATAATTCAAAAGGATACACAAATCCCTGTGTTTATAGTGGCATTATTTACAATAGCCATATTGTGGAAGCAGCCCAAGTGTTCATCCATAGATGAACAGATAAGGAAAATACATATGTATCTTCATATATATATATGAAGATACATACGCACACACACATACATACACAGGTTGGAATATTATTCAGCCATAAAAAAGATTGAAATCTTGCTTTTTGCAACAACGTGGATGAAGCTAAAAAATATAATGCTAATTGAAATACGTCAGTCAGAGAAACACAAATACCATATCTCACTCACATGTGGAATTTAATAAAGAAAATCAGCAAAGGAGAAAGAGAGACAGACAAACCAAGTAACAGACTCTTAATTATGGAGAACAAACTAATGGTTAGCAGGGATTGGGGGGGGGGGAGGAGGGGGATGGAAGAAATAGGGAATGTGGAGTACACTTAATGTTGTAGAAAAAAATATAAAATGTTACAAACAAACAAACAAATAAAATAACTCTTTGGGCAAAATGCTGCAATACAAGAATGTCTGATTTCTATCCTGAGTTCTAGTGGGGGAAATGTATTTTCCTTAGTGTTTATAACCATTGGCATGCCCTCAAAAGGATTTGGAGTGCAAATTTGTACTACTTTATGGCCAAAAAAACCTCAAGAAACAAAATTTTTCTACTTTGATAGTGCCTTAACATCCTTTACAGCAGAGAAGTTTTCATGTCTGGAAATTTATGCCTTTGGCTGATGTTTCTTGAGGTTCCTGAAGACAAATAAACAGAACAAAATCGCAGACTCCAAACTTACAAAATAGATGCAGTGGTGCCTGGGTAGCTCAATCGGTTGAGCATCTGACTCTTGGTTTTGTCTCAGGTCATGATCTCAGGGGCGTGAGACTGAATCACACATCAGGCTCCTCCACACTCAGTGGCGAGTCTGCTTGAGATTCCCTCCCTCTCACTCTGCTTCTGCCCCTCTGCCCACTCACATACACACACACTCTATCTCTCAAACAAATAAACAAATCTTTAAAAATAAATGCATGTCAGTGGGGGGAACAATAGAGTAACTAAACTGTCCCAAATTTCAAACATTGGGATTACTGGATATAAATTGAGGAAATTAAAAATATTTAGGGAGTTGTAGAGAATTATGAATACAGAAGAAAGGCAAGGGACCCTTTTAAATACTTTTTTAAAATGAATAGGCTAGTTCAATGTAAACTAACTAGTTAGCATGTTGAACAGCACCAAGCTGAAAAGAATTGGAGAACTGGGAGACAAATCTGAAGAGGTCCATCAAAAGCACTGGAATCAAAGCAGATGATTTCCACTGGATGATCAGAAATATTGTCGTTTGTGGGACGCCTGGGTGGCTCAGTCAGTTAAGCGGCTGCCTTCAGCTCAGGTCATAATCCCAGGGTCCTGGATCAAGTCCCACATCGGGCTCCTTGTCCAGCAGGGAGCCTGTTTCTCTCTCTGCCTCTGCCTGCCACTCTGCCTGCTTGTGCTCTCTCCCTGACAAATAAATAAATAAAATCTTTAAAAAAAAAAAAAAAAAAAAGGGGGAATGCCTGGGTGGCTCAGTGGTTAAAGCCTCTGCCTTCAGCTCAGGTCATGATCCCAGTATCCTGGGATGGAACCCCGCATCAGGCTCTCTGCTCAAAGGAGAGCCTGCTTCCTCCTCTCCCTCTCTGCCTGCCTCTCTGCCTACTTGTGATCTGTCTGTCAAATAAATAAATAAATAAAATCTTAAAAAAAAATAAGAAATATTGTCATTTGGGAAAATTGAGAAAATTTCTTAGAGTCATTTGTGAGTATCAGTTATGCTTGAATATACAAATAACCTATGAGATAACAAACCTACTTTTAATAATGTATCCAAGAATAATTTCTTCATATTTGTACTTATAAAAATGTCTAAAGATGCTCCTAACAATACTCTTTGTAATAACAAAAATGTGAAACAAACTATCCTTCATATGGCAAATGTGACATATTTATATGTGGAGCATCAATTCTAGAATAAATAAATAATTAAAACTATAGGAATCACTATGAATAAACAATATGTTACAATTTATAAAGTTTAATAACATGCAAACCCACTATTATTTATTATCAAAATATCCATATATATTAAACTGATAAAGCATATTATAGGGGTGCTTAAAACAAAATCAAGAAAACATTTTTTTTGAAGAGTTAGTCAGGTAAAGAATATGATTGGGGAGCTTTGGAGGAGCTAAACAGTATTTTCAGTATATTATTTCTTACTTTGGTGGTGGATTCATAGAGTTTTATTCAATTATTTTTATACATTATTGTACATCAGAAATATCTTCTATTAAGTTAAAAGGAAAGAAAATTTATCTAAATGACAAATAGGAATAAACTAATAAGATATAATTTACTTAAAACAGCTGTTGTTAATTTTTTTATCATAGAGAAAAATATATAGATACATGCAGACATTTGGTATGGTGTGACTGCACAGGCATATGATTTAAACTGATGCTTAAAAAAGACCTGTGTACAGCAGGTTGCAAATAGGTCCTGAGGGGACAGAACAACCCAGCTGGAGTGTGTGGCCCACCTGCCTGATTAGCACTGTGGCTGAAAGGAGCTGACAAGCAGCTTCTATTTTTATCTAATCTTTAAATTCCAGGAACCTCATTTCACTAAATCATAGCTTTCGAGTAGGATTGTAAAAGCTTTCCCTCTGCTTATGCCTTTTTAATCTAGATTTCTCTCAAGAGCTCTTCTCATAGATGGCTACAGTCCTGATAGTCTTTATATCCTCTGCCATTAGGTCACTGGGAAAAAGAAACAAAAACAAAACAAAGCAAAACAAAAACCTGAGCTCAAATTAAAGCAAAAGAATAATTTGACAATAATCCAGACTGGTAAAAACTAATTTTAAGAAGATTTAAAATTTATAATTTTCTATTATTGTTAATGTTTTTTGCATTATGCACAATGTAATATGCAAAATTAAATATATTTATGATTATTTGGACTATTTTGCTTTAACTTCACTTTGTATTTAATATTTTTTATTTGAAAGATACAATGCTGGGGTATTGGCAATAACAAGGTAGTATACCACAAACACATTCTTAAATAGTGTGATGTTTATAGAAGTTATAAGAAAATTCTAGTATTTTACTAACTGCACATGTGTGTGCATTTCCAATTGGTTTCATCCATGGTTATAGGCTACTTTAGGTATAATATACAATGATTGTGAGTATGGGTGTAGGTAGTGAGATATATAATGGTGAGGGTATTGATAGAGGAAGAACCCATATAATTTGGTCTTTGACTTGACATCAGTGATGGGGAACCAAACTCATTTTCCAAGAGTTAGGGATAAAGCTAGATTAGAAAATTTTTTATGTTGTTATACAATTTAGAGTTGACATCCCACATTTAGAGTTAAATTTCCAAACTAATACAAGGAGGATATACTACTTGTATCAAAGAGTAGAGTCAAAAGAATATGTGCTATATTCACAATATGCCTTTAGTTAAGAGGTAAAAAAAAAAAAAAAATCAATGAGCCTATAGGCTTTTAATGATATAATTTATTATTATATCCAAAAGGAATGGCATAATTGTATTGGAAAGCAAGTTCACTAATTATTAGTTCTTTGAACAGGTGTGATTTAATCCATTTTAAATTTAAGAAAAGAAATAACATTTCAAAATAATTGAAATCCTTTTAAAATATCATAGAGATCTTGTAACATTTAAACTTATTAGTCAGAGGGCTACATGTGTATCTTTTAAGTGATAGCCAAATTTTCTGAAAGTCTCAGAAAGTATCAGAAGCTTGAGACAGCCTAAAACTATTTGATATTTAAATCCCAACAAATTTTGGGGCGCCTGGGTGGCTCAGTGGGTTAAAGCCTCTGTCTTTGGCTCAGGTCATGATCCCAGGGTCCTGGGATTGAGCCCCACATCGAGCCCCACATCGGGCTCTCTGCTCAGCGGGGAGCCTGCTTCCTCCTTTCTCTCCCTGCCTGCCTCTCTGACTAGTTGCAATCTCTGTCTATCAAATAACTAAATAAAAAAAAAAAATCTTTAAATCCCAACAAATTTTGAGTGCCTAATATTGTGATACAACAGGAGTGAAAGAGGAAAGGAGAAAACCCAGGAGTCATGTTTTAATATTTTATACTTATTAATAGTCAAAAATTTTCTGATTGCAAAACTGAAATATTAGTTATAAAACATCATATATAGAAGTCATACATTCTTATACATTAGTGTTATGGTTGTGTTCATTCAAATTTTCAATTTGTTAGATTTATTAATTAAGTTTCAATAAATTAAATCGTATTAGGTTTAAATCTCTAAATTATAGCCTCATCTTGGAAACTGAGAAGAAAATTGAAATAAAATTACCAGGTCTATTAAATATCATCAGCATTTTCAAGTACAATGTGAAAACCACATTCTGTTTCAAATACTATGTAACATATTAATCTGCTATGTCAGTGCACAAACAATCACAAAGGTCAAGAAAAGTCAAGAGTCACAGTGGAATGAGAATGCTAATAATAGTCTATAAATAGCATAATCTATAACTTAGGTAAATAAACAGTTATGTCTATAAACAAGAGGAAGACAAAGCAGGATCATGCTCAAAATTTAAGTGGACTGTGGGGAAAGGTGGGCTGCAAAAAAAGATCAAGGTTAAGAGATCAGAAACACACACAGGCGCCTGACTTCTGAATAAAGGTCACAGGTCTGGAGAAAGTTTCAAATTTCTCAAATTTTAGTGTGCATAAGAATCACTGGGGAACTTGTTAAACCACAGACTTCCCTGGATTCCACTTGAAGAGAAGTGAATTGATTCGGTACACTTCGTCTAAAATATCTTTAAAATAAATTCCTCAGGGGAGCCATTTCTTATAGTTTTTTCAAGATTAAATTGGAAGTATAGAATAAAAACATACCACAATTGAAGGTTGCAATCAGCTTGTTTATTTGGGATTAAATTAATTCCTTATTTTCAGTTCTGCTATTTTTTTTTCTGGTCCCTTAACGTCTTTCACTCCATCAGTTTCTTAAAAATTTAGCTGAAATTTTTAGTTGTAAAATTTTAGAAATAATAGTGGACTCATGCAAATCTGTGGATAAACTGATAAAACTATACATGTCACAGTGTAGGAGAGGCTCTATAATTTCACAGTATCTTCTTTGAGTTTTGGAATAGTGATTGGCTTTCTCAAATAAATTTCAGAGTATTCTGATTAGTTTCTGGTAAGAATAAAGCCAACTTTGTTATGTATATATCTGTAACTTCTAAATACAAACTTCTAAACTTCTAAATACATTTTTAACATTTTATTTATGCAGTTATCTATTTATTAGATAACATCCATTTACTTCTGTTTTCTGATATTGGCCATTTTTAGATCTCAGCTATATCTGAAATTATGTCATGTTTCAATAAGCATTGTTCTTATAAGCTCTCCTCCCATCTGTAAAGACAGAATAGTACAGGCTATTTAGACTACTATGTCATCCTAAATCAGCAAATGACTATAAAGCAAAAGATTGCATGACTACAATGTGAAGTCTTCAACCATAAAACAGTTTCCAAGTGTCTGAGATCCCATGTTTAGCCACATCAAGACATTCTAAAACTCCTCACAGTGCAATGGAAATATCCCTTCTGGCCACTTTTTCTAAAATACTGAGGATTGAAATTCTTCTTTTATAGTATCAATATTGAAAAATATGATAGTTCTGATTTTTCTTCCTGTTTGATGTGCAATTACTTCATTTTTAACTCATAGCTACAAAGGAATGGTATTAAACCACTGACTTTCAATGTGCCTAAAAAAATAAAATAAAATTTGTAGCCATAGGCCAGATAAATTTGCAACTCTACCCTATTCCACCTTGACTGATTTTGCTTTTGAAAAGAATTTCTCCTTAATCTTGGGAGTTTCTCAGTTGGCTTGGATTGCAATGGTTTTGTTTTACTTCTTAAATCAGTTTAGGCCCTAGCCTCTCTTTTCAGAATATAAGAACTCTAGGTACTACATTGGTTCTTCTTTGGTTTATAGGCTTTGTCCATATTACATTTTTTAAATTTTTCTGGATTGATACTTGATTTTTATTAATTTTGTTTTTTGCCTATTTTTGCCATATTTCTGGGGATGTCTGGATGGCTGTCAGTTAAGCATCCAACTGGGTTTCAGTTCAGGTCATGATCTCATGGGTCATGGGATCAAGCCCCCACATCAGACTGTGTGCTTGGCAGGCCTGCATGAAGATTCTCTCCCTTTGCACCTCCCCCCACTTGCACACTCATGCACACTGTCTAAAATACATAAATAAATCTTTTAAAAAAAGATATTTCCTCATGAGATATATCGTGTATCTTACTTAAAATCTTTACACATTTTTGAAAAAAAATTAAGAACCTTTTTCAACATATCTGACCACACTTTAACATCATAAAAGTTAACTGTTCTTTTACTGATAAAATTATCTAAATGCAGCAAAATTTCTGAGAGATACTCTTGCTTCAATATAGTCATATTCAATTTCTCAGAATCCAAATTATGAATTGGAGACTAGGAATGATAAAATATTTCACTACATATTTGTGAACCTAAGGTTTTTCTATTAGTGGTTTATTTTAAAATAAGGTTACTCCACATTGTAATAAGATATTAAAGTCTTTTCCATTATACACCTTGTGTTCCTTTCCCTCTTTTCTATGTATGCTGACATGTATTATAGATTGAATTGTGTGCGTATGTTGAGGTTCTAAATCCTAGTACTTCTCAATGTGACCTTAATTGGAGAGAGAGACTTTACAAAGATAATCAAGTTAAAATGGAGTCATTAGGGTAGACCTAATCCAATATTACTGGTGTCCTGGAAAATTTGGACAGGCAGAGACATGTACAGAAGGAATATGATATGAAGATACAGAGAGAAGATCATTTACAAGAAATGGTGAAGATTGCAAGCAAACCTCCAGAGAAAGGACTGAACAGATTTTCCTTTAAGGTCTCAGACCCTTGGCCTTCAAAAGTGCTGGTCAATCCATTTCTGTTGTTCTTAGCCACGAAGTTTATGATATTTTGTTACAGCAGTCTAACAAATGAATACAACGTATGATCCTTTTTATTAAGTGGAACATGGGTTTACTTGAGTGATCTCTGTTGCTTGGAACCAATAAATCATTGTATATAAAACTAACACTTTCTGAAATATTATGGAGAATTAACATACTCCCCTTTTAAGTACTCGTTAACTTTCGGTTTATATTTATCTAGGAAATACTTATGCTAGTATGCTCCTGTAACAAAGTAACTTGTCTGTGACTAAATTGGGTCTTGAGTATTTTAAAGATTGGAGCAATGTTCTTCCTCTTCTAAAGATCTATTACACATGCGTTTATATGCTTTGATGGTTTTGAGTTGTTATTTATTTTTCTTGTTTTGTTTTGTTTTGTTTTTGTTTTTGTTTTGCTGGAAGTAAAATGAAGGGTTCTGGTTCAAGATAAAAGGTAAGTAGATGCCACAATAGAAAAGGAGGAAGTAAAAAATAAAAGGAACACACAAAAGGGACAAAGAAATATAAGATAGAGGAATATGAGAAAAAATGAAAGGCAAAAGAACAGCCACCAAGGTAATGGAGGAATTATAACCGAGGCCACATCACTGCCTAGCCTCCTTAAGAGTAACAAAAGGAATGATAAATCCAAAGGCTCTGCTTTGATGAGCGATTTTCTGAGTCTGCTTTAGAATAAGGTGGGATATGTGAAGAGTCATTTTCTCCATTCCAGGTTAACAGACAACAAACGTCAGGCACTCAGACAGTTGAAAACTGATGTCAGGAACAGCGAGCAACAACATCCTTCCTACTGCCATTTGTGCTCTCATGGAAAGGCGAAAGCCACAGAGACAGCACACAGAAGCTACTGTCACCCTAGGACTCCCTAAAATAAAGGAAGGTGGTATCTGTGGCCTGGAGACAGGATCAGCTATGTAATTTGCGGGGCTCTGTGTAAATGAAAGCACAAGGCCCCTTGCTCAGAAATTATTAAGAATTTCAAAATAGTGACGGCATGGTATAAACCCAAACATGTGGCATAGCCTAGCATGGGGTTTCAAGCAATCATATAGGTCACATGCCCATAAAGCACCTTCCCTGGACATGATTCATAGATAGACAGATAAGGGCTAGGAACTGATATGATATACTAGTATAACAAAATGAAATTATCATTAAACATGCCATCAATTCCCTATAATTCCTCTATTTAGTAAGTATGATAGTATTTAAAGGCATGGAATTTCAATTTTGTTTTTTAACTGGCTTAAAAGATTAAAATGGTGAATCCACTTAGAGTGTCCCTCTCAAGAATATGCTTTAAAGAAATAAATGACTCACTATTTTGAGATTATATTTTTCCAGTTTTTTTATTAAAATGACTATTTAATGAGGAAGTGTTTTCTAAACTCTACCTGAATTATATGCATGAAGTCAAACATCTTCTTAATTGATATATAGCACATATTACTTCTGATTAGCAACATTTATACAAAGTTGACATTTTCATAATAGATGAAGCAAACAGAAACCAATTGTTTATCTTATCATGAATTTACTGCTGTCTCTGATACAAATTCTAAGTGGTAGTTGAGTCATCTTATTTCAAGCATGGAGATACAGTAGGCAGACAAGCCATATAGACAGAAATAGGAATTTTTAACACTTCCTTGAGATTCAGGATCCTTATGTTGTTTTTTGCTTAGTTCAATTTCTATTAGAATTTCCCAAAAGAAACAAAATCTTTCCTATTCAACACTGTGCCTGCTTTATCTGCTTTAGTAAATGTCTGAAATAAAAACTTAGCATATTTTTCCTTTTTTACATTTCTTCTAACAATTTATATTCACACAATCTGACATTTCCTGCCCTTGTTTCATATCCATTGTCATATATCTTCTAAATAAGAAATCAATTTAGAGTTGTTATTATAATTAAATATTGAATAATATTTTTGTTGTTTTCCTCCAACCCCTCTTTGTAATTAAAAGGGAGGATAAAATTGGGGCACCTGGGTGGCTCAGTGGGTTAAAGCCTCTGCCTTCAGCTCAGGTCGTGATCCCAGGGTCCTGGGATCGAGCCCTGCATCGGGCTCTCTGCTCAGCAGGGAGCCTGCTTCCCCCTCTCTCTCTGCCTGCCTCTCTGCCTACTTGTGATCTCTTTGTGTCAGATAAATAAATAAAATCTTTAAAAAAAAAAAAGGGAGGATAAAATAAAGCTTACTTGTATAATGTTTACAAAATGTATTTTTACTTATACAATTTAGTTGGATAACAGTTTTTTTGTCCATACTAAGCAATTTTTTTCAAATTCCTTCATGTTTTCTAATAAAAGTAATGACAAATCATGTGATTCTCTTTTCATAAGGGTTGCAAATGGTCCTCAAATCAAGTTTCTCTATAAAACAAGATATTGTCATATCTGAATTCTATCCAGTTTCTTATTAATGATACTGATATGATAGTGCCTTAACTTCATAAATTCACCTCTTTATTATTTGTATTATATGCTACTATTGTGTGTGTGTCAGAGAAAAAGAACAAGGATGGTGGGTGTGGGGGTTGGGTAGGGGCAGAAGAAGAGGGAGAGGGAGAATTTTAAGGAGGCTCCATGCCCAGCATAGACCCCAATTTGGGGCTAGACCTCACGACCCTGAGATATGACCTGAGCCAAAATCAAGAGTTCAATGCTTAACTGACTGAAGCCACCCAGGTGTCCCTATATGCTACTATTTTAATTGGGCCTTTTCCCTTTGTTCGTCAAGATATATTCTGAATACCCTCTCATTATCTTACTGACTCCTCTAATTCCACTGTTACATCTTAACATCATTTAATCACCGGTGTCCTTAATGTTCCTAGGATTAGTCTTTTAATGACAGCGTGGTTATTACTGTTTGCATTTATTGTCTTGTTCCATTATTTTCTCTTTGTTTTCTCATTTATCTCATCTGTAAAATTATGAACAAGTTTTGGAAATACTTGTTTTCCACCTATTTTCAAACTTGAATGTACATAGTTTTGCATAGCAAAACCTCTTTCAATGAAGTTTTTATGAACTTCTTTTTACATAAGAGAATTTTCTCGTTCCTGTTTTCCACATATAAAACAATGATTGCATTTTAATTTCCAAAGGCCTACTTTAATGGCTTCCTGAGTTTTACTGATAGCCTGTATTGACCAATGTTCTGTATCACCTAAAATACTTTGTACTGAAATAAAACAACAACAACAACAACAACACAGTAAAACCATCCTTTCAAATCTTATGATGCATAGTAAAAGTTCTAAATTTAGGTGCTAATTTCTAAGATAAACAACTTATATCATTATAACAGAAGACTTAGTTATCTTAAATTTGGCATAGACAGTTAAATCATTGAATTTCTTTTTTTTTCTAAAATCTTGTTGATTTGTTATTATTTGATCAAAACTAACTGTGGTCTCTTTAAAAAATGAATTTTTGTACTCTTCTAAAACAGCAAATGCTTTACTCTGAGAGATTTATATTTGGACAGATATGTTCCTTTAATTTCTCTCTGGAATTAAACAAGGTTCTCACTTCATAAGACTTTTCTAGGAAGCTATTCTCATTACTTATGAAGCAAATTCTTAAAATTAAACTCTCCTTGAAAGTTTTTTTTTTTTTTTTCTGTCCTATGTTCTTCTTCTCAGAGACTTGTGTAAACATTCCAAATCTATGTTTCATCATGCAGATTAATAAAAAACAGACCAGGAAATCGAGAAACATACATTCTTTCTTTCTCCTGCACAGTATTTCCCTTAATTACATTTTTCTATCTTTTCTTTCTTTCTTCATTATTCAGCTATTTTTCCATTGGTCTTTTCATTCTCCTTCTCTTGGCCTCCCTGTCTAAATATCTTTAACAGCTTTTGCTATACTCATATGCCTTTCTGCTCATCCTCAGCCCAGTTGTTCTTAAAATAAGAGTGTTATTTATTGAGGAAAATTTCTTGATCAAAAGTAACTTTTGTGGGGGCACCTGGTGGTTCAGTCAATTAAGCACCAAACTCTTGATTTTGGCTCAGGTCATGATCTCAGGGTTGTGACACAGTGGCTGGGCTCCAAACTGGGCATGGAGCCTCTTAGAATTCTCTCTCTCTCTCTCTCCCTCTCCTTCTGCCCTTCCCCCCCCACCCCCCAAAAAGGTAACCCTTGAGTACCTGTATATTTTGCTGTTAGTATCTGGCTTGTTAGTAGAAGAGGTGAACATTTATCAGCAGATGGCACATGTGATGGTTAATGTTATGTGTCAAATGTCTGGGCCATAGGGTGTCCAGACATTTGTTCAAACATTATTCTGTGTGAGAGTGTTTCTACATGAGAATAACATTTAAATTGGTGAACTGAATAAAGCAGATTATTCTCCCTAATGTGGCTGACCTCATCAATCAGTTGAAGAACTAAATAGAATAAAAAGGCTGGAATAAGAGGGAAATCTGCCTGCCTCACCACTTGGCCTGGGATATGTGTCTTTACCAGCCTTCAGACTGAAACTGAAACACTGGCTCTTCTTGAGTTCCTGGTCCTCCAGCTTGCCAACTGCAGACGGGACTTAGCCTCCATAATGTTGTGAACCAATTCCTAATAATAAGTGTCTTCCTCTCTCTCCCTCTCTCTTTTTGCTTTATATATTTGGAAGCTTCATTTGTAGACACTTGAATATTAAGGATTGTTCTTCCCTCTTGATAAATTGACCCCTTTATCATTATGAAATGACTTTCTTTATCAACAGTAATCTGCTTTACCCTGAAATCAGCTTTGTCTCACAGTGATATTGTAACTGAACTAATGTGAGTTCTCTCTTTGATGAGTTACAGGTAGACAGACTACACCAGGTAGACTTATCACACAAAGGAAACCCTTTGCAACAAATGAGGAACTCATGGGAACTAACTACCAAAGCCAAGCCATGACTCCCTCAGGGATGAATGGGTTCCTTTTATTTAGGGTTAAAATGAATATTCAGAGAAGAAGTTTCATCACTACACGTAAAGGCAGGCATAAAGTTGCTCACCCATATTTAGAAAACATGCCGAAACAGGTATCTTATGGTATATTAATGAAGCGTGTGCTCCTTCTTGAGCAGAGATTTTAATAATAACATAAAGCAGAGGTAACTGTCAGATGAGGGGAAAGGCCTTTGGTCACATTCTGAGAGCTGGTATAATCAGATAGGGTCTTGGGCTCACTATTGTCTTGATTAGCTTTGAAACAGCACTGGGTGTTTTTTCACTGATTTATTGTCTCTGATATAGTTAGGTTATTTGTTGGAAGTTATTTCCTGGTCTGGTAGAGACTGTTAGCCTCTATTCCCTTCAAATCTTTAACTATTGGGGTTTACCATTTCTTTGTAATTCTGATAGCCTTAGCTGTTGCATTCTCTCTGTTCCCTACAAATCCTTAACTATTGGGATTTTGCATTTCTTTGTGATTCTGACACATCCTTGGAAATTCTGTGAGGAGTGTACTGAGGCAAGTAGACCCCTGTAGGGCATAGAATGGTGGGGTTGGGGAATAGCTGGGGGCCTAAAATGACTTTTCTTCTGTCAAAGTTTTATCTCTCTTTGTCCAGAGACCTCTAAATCTTTCTGCTTACAATATTGCTGGTCTAGCTTTTTTCTTTAATTAATGTTACCATTAATAAATATTTCTATCACTTAACTTTTAATCTATTTGGATATTTATATTTAAATTGCATTTTATAGGCGGCATATAATTATTGCTTTTTATTCCAATGATGACAATCTCTACCTTTGAACTATAATTTTTTGACAATTTATATTTAATGTGATCACTAATGTATTCAGATTTGAATTTATCTCACTATTTTTTGCATTTATCCTTCCTGTTGTTTGATTGCTTTCTTTTTTTTCCCCTCCTTTTGGATTAATTGAACATCTTTTCATATGCTGATTTGCCATCTGTTTATCTTCTTTGGTAGGGTGTCTTTTCAGATATTTTGTCATTTCTAATTGGGTTGTTTGTTTTTTAATTGGTGAGTTCCCTTTTTTTTTTTTTTTTTTAAGATTTTATTTATTTGTTTGACAGAGATCACAAGTAGGCAGAGAAGCAGGCAGAGAGAAGGAGAAGCAGGTTCCCTGCTGAGCAGAGAGCCTGATGCAGGCTAGATCCCAGGACCCTGGGATGATGACCTGAGCCACCCAGGTGCCCCCTAATTGTTGACTTTCAAGAATTCTTGAATATTTGGTTATAAGGCCTTTATCAGATATGTCTTTTGCAAGTATCTCTCCCAGTATGTGCCTTGTTTTCTCATTCTCTTGACAGAGTCTTTTGAAGAGCACAGATTCTAATTTTAATGAAGTTCAGTTTATCAATTATTTATTTCATGGAATGTGCCTTTGATGTTGTAATTAAAAAGTCATCACCATATCCAAGGTCTCCTAAGTGTTCTATGTTTTCTTCTATAGGTTTTACAGTTTTATGTTTCTCATTTTGGTCTATATTCCATTCTGAGTTAATTCCATTCTTAGCTTATTAGCTACAACTCTTTCAACTTTTAAAGTTTTTTATTGGTTATTAGGGGGATATGCACAGCTTGAACATATCTACCATCAAGTCATATTACCTATGTCTTCTATAAGAGAACCTTACAATAATATACACCTATTTTCCCCATCCTAGCCTTTACGCTGAAATGACTCATTCACTATAAAAAATGTTAAAGTTAGTCTTCTAGGCAGAAGGAAACAATACTAGTTGGAAATATGGATCTACAATAAAAGAACAAAAAGCAATGGGAATGATATGCACATGGGCACATATATATATATATATCAGTTTTAAATATAGTGTTTTCATTTCTTAAAAATGAAACTTCTTTTCTCCCCCCAGAGTTGCACTGTATAATGGGAATGAAAGGGAAATAGAGAGGTAGAATGTACGAAAGGCTCATTCTTTCTCTATTCCTCCACCATAACTATATCTGCCCTATATTTATCCCATAAGAGTCTTCTTGGTCTCATTCTTTCTGAGATTGGCTTATTAAGATTTCCTTGGCATACTTAAGAAACACATGTTTGAGAGTTCTCAACACAATCATATTCATCCCAAGTAGTGTACACTTAATTTATTAAGATGATTTATGTCCCACAACTTCTCACTTTTTAGTTTCCAAAATCAATAATTTCTAAGTATACCAGCTATTTGGTTTGGTGTAACCTTGGAAACAGAAAGTGCCAGTAAATAAAAGATTAGACACTGAGAGGAAGCAAAATTCTCTCAGTTCAAAGTTGGTGATGCAAAGTAAAACTGCAAAGGCATATTCCACATATGAAAATAAGGTTGAATGACACATGACTTGGTACATATAACATTGTTTTATAAGAAACCAGCCAGCAGCTTAGGGGAACATAGGACTCAAATGTGACTTTTCTGTTCCTCGTTTCACTATTCCTTTTATTTATAATATGTATATAGCATATTGTTCTGAACCAGAACAATGAAATAATCAACTTTTGATATTATATTTTATCAAAAAAATTAAGTGAGGATTGGCATCGGTTATGATGAAATGGCATGCTTGGTTAGATACTATATATGCCACAGGGATATCATTAAAAAAAATATTTACAGCAAGTGATGATGGAGAGATACCCAGGAGTCTTACTAGATGGGTCTTAAATAGCCTGTCCTTGTCACTTTTTTTTTTTCAGTAATGAAATCAGTTTAGTTGATATTGGTTCAACAGACTAAATAATGCATAGTTAATAAGAGACATCTAATCAGAGCTCACAATTTTACTTCACATCTAAACAAAGTATAAGTGCTTATTTAATAAAGTTTATTTTTCTTTTTCCACCATTAACACACATAGAACAAAATCCAGATGAAATCTTACCATGATAATTCCAGCTATGGTTATTCTTCTAAAATGTAGAGATAAAATTTTCAAATCAAATTTTCCTCTAATTTTTCTGTGTAATTTCTGAAACTGAATCCAGCATTTGTATAGGTGTGATTAAGTTTCTAAGATGTTATGGGTAAATAACTGGCCCTTTACTACTGAAATACTTAAAAACTTGGTTCAATATTTAATTAATGATAAATGAATTATTCTTTAAACAAAAGGTAATATATAATAAATTATAGATAAAAATAATGTTGCTTTGAAATCTATTGGATTACTATAAAGGAAAGACTCATAAATTAAAAAATGATTCATTTATTCGCTACTAATTTTTTTTGTTCACTACTAATTTAAGGAATAAATATACAACATGATTTTGTTTCTAAGCATGGAATCAGTTCTTTGAACAGAAATAAGTTTTATAGTTATATGACAAATATAGACATCCTTCAATGAAGACAATTTTAATAATATAATTGCATTCTGGTACAATAGCAAATAATTGCTGTGTATAATATATAGTGTTGAAACATAAGATATATTGAGTTAAAGCTAGTTGACATTCTTGGTCAAACATTATCCTGGAGTGTTTCCATAAAAGTGGTTTGGATGACATAAACACTTAGGTAGGTAGGATGAATAAAAAGACTGCCCTCCTTAAGGCAGGTGGGCCTTATCCAATCAGTTGAAGACCTAAATAGAACAAAAGGGCCTACCCTCCCCAAAGAAAAGAGAATTTCTCCTGCCTGATTCCCTGAGATCTGGGACATTAGCTTTTTCTTGCCTTCAGACTTGAACTGAAACATTGGCTTTTTCTGGTTCTCAAGCCTATTAAAATTTGCACAGGAATTATTATATCAGTTCTTCAGGTTCTCAAGCCTTCAGACTCTGAACTACACCACGAGCTCTCCTAAGTCTCTAGCTTACTGACTCACCCTGCAGACTTAAGACTTATCAGCCTCTAAATCATGTGAGCCAATTCCTTGTAATAAATCTCTGTCAAAATATACAACCTACTGGTTCCATTTCCCTGGAGAATCCTAATACAGAATGTAAAAATGCATGTTACTAATAAATGATTGTTCATTATTACACTATCATGTGCATATGTGTGCTTTATGGGTATAAATTCAATACAATAATATTATATTGATTTAAAAAAGAATAACTTATTGGGATGTCTGGGTGGCTCAGTGGGTTAAGCCTCTGCCTCCGGCTCAGGTCATGATCTCGGGGTCCTGGGATCGAGTCCCACATCGGGCTCTCTGCTCGGCGGGGAGCCTGCTTCCTCCTCTCTCTCTGCCTGCCTTTCTACCTACTTGTGATCTCTGTCTGTCAAATAAATAAATAAAATCTTAAAAAAAAAAAAGAAAAAGAATAACTTATTTAACATTAACCAGTTTAGGAAACTCATTTTCTCTTGTTACTTTGTTTCTTTTAGTAAAATATTTAATTGATTAAGTTGCAAACATCACAGTAAAGCTATTTCTATAAAGGCAAACTGTGATATATTTATTTGTGATATATCTTTAATCCTTGCAAAAATAGAAAAATTTTACATCAAGGGGTGCCTGGGTGGCTCAGTGGGTTAATCCTCTGCCTTCGGCTCGGGTCATGATCTCAGGGTCCTGGGGTCGAGCCCTGCATCGGGCTCTCTGCTCAGCAGGGAGCCTGCTTCCCTGTCTCTCTCTGCCTCCCTCTCTGCCTACTTGTGATCTCTCTCTCTGTGTCAAATAAATAAATAGAATCTTTAAAAAAAAAAAATTTACATCAAGAAATATCCCAAGAAGCAGCATAGCATAGGACCTAAGTGCTGTACTTTGAAAACACGCTATGATTAAAAAATATATAGAGAATATTTGACATAATAGCAAGTATAAAAAATGAATATTTGTTGTATTATAGTTCACTTTGGTGAATTAATTTTTGTCATGATAAGATGCAAGGGGGTAAAATTGTAGGGAAATTAATGGTTCTAAATAAAATGCTCACTTCTTGTATCCCATATGTTAAACTAAATATTCTTGCTGTACTCCTCCCCTTCAAAATTAGACAGGATAGATCAGGCAATGTTTGTAGTGTTTTCAAGTTTTGGCAAAGCAATACTGCTACCTCTAGAGAAATCTGAGATTCTTGAGGCAATACACTTAAAAAATAAACGTGATGCATTTTATAAATTTCAGCTTGTCAGTAAGAAGACTTATCTGCTAAAATCTACCTTTTTACTTGTATTTCTAAGTCTCAGTTGGCCCTTGCTTATGAAAACTCTTATTCTACTATAAAAGGAAATTAAATTAGTTCAGCACAATTAGGCCTTTACAAAATCAGCTGGATTACACACAGCTATTTTCGAATTTTAGGTGATTCTAAATTATGCCTTTAGTGACATCAAATAATTCCCCAAACACAAGTATTTTGTTCACCATTTAGCAATTTATAGATTTATCATTTTTCCTTTCCTAAGGAGATTTTAAAATCACTTTTCTATCACTTGTATTTATTATTTTTCATAATCATGTTTGTGCAGTTTCCTTTGAGTATTTATCATTTAAATGATGGTATTCTTATCAAAGTTTACTACATTTTATTTATTTTTAATTTGAATTTTTTGTTCCTTCCTAAATTTATCTGTGTGGATTTTATAATTATAACCAAAGGATTTTTTCAGTAAAGAGTGTAAATTTCATATGAAATACCAATGTACCATGTACCAAGGGTTAATGAATATCATTTGAATTAACATTAATATATAGATATTACCTTAATTACTAAAAATTAAATTCCATAAAATATGACCAAATTGTTCTTCCTACTGTGTACCTACTATATATTATTAGAATCATTATCTTACCTTTTATAAACTCTCTGTAAGCAAATCCCCTATATTTTTTCCTTTATCTTTTTAATTATGGCAAAATAACCAGCATCAGAGATCAACAAAAAGTACTAATAATAAAAGGAAGCATTATTTTCATTTTTGGTAGATCAGAAATTATTTCAGCAGAATATTTCCAAGGAATTCACATTGCGAGAAAGAAGTTTTAGAGCTTGCATGTTTTAGAGCCTGCCTTCCCTTGACTTGTCCCATATGTAAATGAGAAAATGGTCCAAAGCTGATAAAGAAAATCATTTGTTACTGGAAATTGATATCAAGTAATCTAGTAATAAAATTAAGAAAATGTTTTTAGGAGAAAGCTATAGGGAAAACTACCAATTCCCCATCAGACAAAAATGGGATGTGTGTATATATCTGATAAAGGAAATTTACCAGGCAACACTAAGTGGGATGAAATGATTACAGTAAAGTTAATTTGGCTCCTAGCTTCAGTAATCTGTCTCACACACACACACACACCCCCCTTCAGAGAACACCTAGACATTCTGGAAAAAAACATGAGAAATTTTATTTAAATGCATATCTGAGCTTTCAAGAAAGAAAGAGAGAAACAAAAGGTACTAGAAACAAATAGGAAAATGAAAATCAATTTGCAAGACTCAAGATGAATACTGCACATTCCATAAGATGCTGGTATGGCAATTCTGGGGCTTGAAATATATTACCCATATGAAGCAGGAGATAAAGCTTTGGCCTTCCAAAAACTGGTTCATATCTGTAATGATTGCAAAAAATCTGCACCTTCAGTGGGCTATGCGATTAATGAAAATCTGAACGGGGGGGCAATTATATATATATATATGTGTGTGTGTGTGTGTGTGTGTGTACACACATACACACACACACACACACACACACACACACAGAGTCTCCACTGAAGCATGAAGAAACCAAGGCAACTGTCTCTGATTTCTAGGGGAATGAGGAAATCTCTGAAAACACATAATAATAACTATGAACCCACCAGGGTAGGTTTGGACCTGACTAGATATTGTTAAGGTGCCAGATAGAATAAAAAGCAAAAGATTTCCAGAGGGATGTTTCCCACAGGTTGTATCAGAGCCTCTTGATTTTCAACATCCTGTCCATACTGTTGGTTGGATAGATAGGAAATATAATATTTATAGTTCCCAAACTTTCTTTCCCATGAAGGTTTGAATATGATTTGGGTTCTCCAATTAGAAGAACTTGCATGAGATTTGGAACAAAATTGCTATAGCACAGGCCACCTTCCTTATCCTGCTGCTGCCAGAAAGCAATGTGTGACATTGAGTGATAGATAGAGTTGAGGTGACCAGAATTAGCATTTCAGTATCCAGCTGTCATCTCCATGAGGATCTAAGGCATGCATCTCATACAAAAGTTAAATGTGACAAGTTAAGTGGAAGTAGGTCTCCAAAATTTAGAATGGGCCCAAATGGATAGTTGCAGGTATACACTATAGTACCTCCCTTGCCAAAAGATCAACTCTATAAGTCAAATCCAACTATTCCAGAGATGCTTAAAGACATTATAGTAACCTCACTTGTAATAGTTATTTTACAATGACATACCAATATTTTTCTTCCTATCCCTGAGTGTCAGATCCATATGCCCCAGAGGGAACAATAACAAAATCTGACTAAAGAGGAAGTAACTAACACATAAAAATAATTGTAAGATGTTGCTAATTTATACCATCAGAAACCTGGATGGCACACGTGGAAATGAAGTCTAAGAATGATGACCTACATAGGAAAGAAAATAACTAGATTAGGTCATATTTATCAATATAGATATAATTATGAATGTTCTGATTTATTAGATTACCTTCAGAATATGACAGTTGATTATTTTGCTTGATTTATTGACCAAAACTAGAATACTCATCAGTGCCTTAGACTGAATAATGTTGCAAGTCCTAATTTTTTTTATATAGTCCAAAAGACTAAATAAAACACTCAAAGTGTAGTAAAGTTAGAATAGACTTGTCTTAAAGTACATAATCAGGCTCTGTAATGATGCCCCCCTCAAGATCAGAGTGTGAACTCTTTATAAAGGCATTGAGTTGATCACCAGCACTCTTGAAAAGTTCTGTGGTTATGCCAAAGAAGAAACTGAATTTTAAGTCTCTAATATCTCATCTGTATCTAGACGAACCAGCCAATTACCTGGGGTAGGTTAATTACATCGGTCAGATTTCATTATGAAGTTTGTAGATATTTTCCACACTGGAATAGACAGTAATCTGGATACAGATTTAACTTTCCTGTCAGCAGTAGTTTTGAAGTTGTCACCTTCTTTAGAGTCACCAATGCCTTATTTACTACTATATATCCTACATAATATTATTTTGGACCAAATAACTAATTTTCATGTAAGAGAAATGATTACCATAACTATGAAATTCACTGACCTTACCATGAATCCTAATATTCAGAAGCACCTAGCTTTATAGATTAGTTCAAGGTTTATTTTATTGAGTGTTTAGTTATGTTATCCAATAGGAGGAAACAATTGTTTGTGAATTAATGGTTCAAAATGGAATGGATATTATCAATTGATAACCAACATATGATGCTGTTCTCTCATATATCAGAATACCAGGGAACAAAGGAATAAAAAATGGGAGAAGTATTTCTTACTATTATATTTAATAATCTATTCTCAAATTTTTGTTCACGCTTTTTCTAACTTCAAGCTGTATTATTTTAGTATTCAAGGTAGAAATGCTCTCACTAAGGCACAAAAAATTCTTTCATTGAATTGGATGTTTAAATTGCTACTTGACAACTGTATATCTGAAAATAAGGAGACTGATTATGATTATCAAGGGAACAGGGCTGCAGGCACAAAACATCTGTTGAAACTCAGAAGGTCCTTTGGACTAACTCAGTATTTTCATACGCACTGCCAAATATTGAAAGAAGGCTATAGCAACCTAATACAGATTTTAAAAAATCACTTAAGACTCAGGACCTTCAGAAAAGAAGTTAGAGCCCAGCTTACTGGAGAAAACAATACCAAAGGGACTCTATTGGCTGAAGTATCATTGAGGGATCCAGGAAACATGAAACAGTTAACAGAGAAAGGTTGTTATAAACACCAACCATGATATCGTGATCTGCTGAGAATTATAGACTATAGAAACTACCTGTATTTCCTGCTTTGCTCTCTTCTTTGCTTCCTGTAAATATCAACCTTTTTTTTTTTTTATCTCCCTTTCTTCTATGATTTTACACAAGGCATATAGGTTATGGTTAACTTTCTAATTCAGCTTTAAGGTGAGAGCACACCAAGTTGAGAGTATGACTGAATTAATTATCATCTCAATGATGCCTTCAATTTCAAGATGCCTTCCATGACTAAAAGAACTCAGTGTGTTTCCTTCTAGGTATATGGATTTGTGATGTAAGATAATTAGTTACATTGCACTATAGGGAAAAGAACTTCTGGAGAAGAAGAAGAGAAGGGAGGGGAATGGAGAGAGGGTCTTTAGGTAAATATAGTTTTTTTTTTCTATTTTTTTTTTATGAACGGAAATACAGAAGCAACCTGGAAAAGCATTAATGTCTCCTTATATGGTTATGAGTGTGTGAGTTTCTAGTACATATTTCTCTGTACTGTTCTATGTGTTTGAAAGTTTTAAAAAAATCAACGAAACTATAACAAGGATTCATGTTTCCTTATTCCTAAACTTGCATGTATAAATATTTGGATAAGTGAAATTATTTTTTTTAAATTTTTATTTATTTATTTGAGTGGGAGAAAGAGAGAGCAAGCAGAGAGGGGCAGAAGGGGATGGAGAAAGAATCTGAAGCAGACTCAACAGAGTGCAGAGCCTGACTTGGGGCTTGATCCCTTCACCCAGAGATCATGACCTGAGCCAAACCAAGAATCCAATGCTTAACTGATTGAGCCACCCAAATGCCCCACCCTTTAATTGGTGAATTCTTCAGGACAAGAGCAGGGCAACTTCAAAGCATTTAAATTTCCAAAGATAAAAATTATGTAAATGAAAATTGGAGCAGGATTTAGGTAAATCCCATTCATTTAAGAAAAATGAAAGAATAGGAGAAAAAATTGCCTAATAATAACATGCAGTACAATAAAATAGGGAAGACATTTTAAGATAATGAAGTGTTCTTTGGATTTAATGTAATACTAATATGTGATTGAAGGAACAAGAAATTGTCAACTTTAGGAACACATTACACTAGTTGAAGAGATAAGAGTACAGTATACACTTCAGGAAAACAATGATTAAGGGATTATAGCAGACAAGAGATGATATTAGTTGACAAAAAAGGCAATGTGTATATTCTTAAAGGTGTCAGAACTTTTTCCAAAAGCAAAATGATACAAATTGCAGTCAGGAAAAAATGTACCCCTCTCCCTAGAATACTAGAATTTTTTTATTTTTTTATTTTTATTTTTTTTGCTGCTCTACATGGACCTCCATAACCTGTCTTATTTCTCACTACCTGAGCAACATCTCTTCAAACAACATGGTATTGAGGTTATCTATGTGTGTCAGGTTCCCCGAGCCCCTTCAAATACGACTTATTTCAATCACTTTTAAGGATCATTTTACTTATATTTTTCATTATACTTTTCTATGGTCAATTGTATAAGGATTTATTCTGTTAATATATTTAATGTGTGTCCTAAAACTGCAAAGAATAATTAAATCTCATTATGCGGGAATAAGCTGATCACTGGAGGGTTTTATTTTTTATTTTTTAATTTTTTCCAGGGATGGCTACAGCGTTTTAAAGAGGTATTTTCCATCTGTGCACAACACTGCGTATTGACAAATTAAAAGGGGTATCTGAGGGAGAATTTGTTGTTCATTACTCTGTAAGTACTGAAATAAAAGCAGTAATCTGGAAAATTCTATAGGAGAAGTTCATTCTAGACATTTTATGTTATTTTTTTTTTAAGATTTATATATTTATTTGTCAGAGAGAGAGAGAGAGAAAGCACACAAGCAGGTAGAGTGGCAGGTAGAGGCAGAGAGAGAAGCAGGCTCCACATTGAGAAAGGAGGCTGATGCGGGACTCCATTCCAGGACCCGGGGATCATGACCTGAGCTGAAGGTGGCCACTTAACCAACTGAGCCACCCAGGCATCCCATTCTAGACATTTTATAAAGTGTTACAAAGTATATTCTTTATAAATGTATCATAGATTGGCATTTTCCTTTAAATTAATTAAAAAACAATCAATTTCTCAAAGTTTTTCTACTTTCTTGTATTATATGGTTCATTTCATTATCTTGTTTCTATATTATTACTTTTTAGTGTAATTTAAGTATCAATAATTTGAAAGTGAATCTAAGCAAAATTACCCATGCTTTCAAATTTGCTTAAGTTTTCTGCTATTGAAGTTTTTAATGTGAATTTAACAAATTTTATGGAGTGGATTAAATATAGGGACTTGTAGAGCATAATTTTTCACCTGGTGATTCCTAAAAAAAACTGACTAAAAGAACCCTAGGGTATTTTAATTGTCAAAATTTAACAGCATTGTTATTAACTAAGCATATATAATCCTTGTTGTTTTAGACAATATTAGTCTGTACAAATTATGTCCACAGGACTTATTTTTTCCCCCAAAATAAGAACTGAAATTCCAAGATTGAAATATAACACTAGAATAATCTAGAAAGTTAATTTTAGTGAATATCTTTATGCCTGACCTCTAAATAATCTTCACTGTAGGAAGCATTGTAATTTCTTAAAGATGAATATTTAATCACTTCTCATCTAATACCAGCATCTCAAAGACTAGCAATGTTGGAGTATATACAAAACCAGAGTTTTCCTGGGTCAGTGGCACCAAAATGCTCTTAACAAGTAGGTAGATCACAATTCACATAATATAATGGATCACAGTGACTAGGAGTTCAAAGGGCCACTGGAGAGGGTCCTCTGCTAATGAAGCAGCTCAGAAACAGGTATCCAGTAAGGACAATTTAGTTCCCATTTATTTCTGGTCCAGCAATCCATTAGTAAAAGGCCAATTTGTAAAGTGATTCTTTTTATCAGTGAACACAACTCAGGTAAATCAAACATATATAGAAAGTGAGGGGCACCTGGGTGGCTCAGTGGGTTAAATCCTCTGCCTTCGGCTCAGATCATGATCCCAGAGTCCTGGGATCGAGCCCCACATCAGGCTCTCTGCTCAGCAGGGAGCCTGCTTCCTCCTCTCGTACTCTTACACTCTGCCTGCCTCTCAGCCTACTTGTGATCTCTATCTGTCAAATAAATAAATAAAATCTTTAAAAAAAAAAAAAGAAAGAAAGAAAGAAAGAAAGTGAAAACAGTCCTCTTAATCCTCTTTCCTTTTTTTTTTTTAAGGATTTTATTTATTTATTTGACAGACAGAACACAAGTAGGCAGAGAGGCAGGCAGAGAGAGAGAGAGGAGGAAGCAGGCTCCCCGCCAAGCAGAGAGCCCGATACGGGGCTCGATCCCAGGACTCTGGGATCATGATCTGAGCCGAAGACAGAGGCTTAACCCACTGAGCCACCCAGGCGCCCCTATATTTACCTATTCTATTGACTTTTATCATCTAGCATATAAATTTCTGTTTTATTTACAAATTCTATATTCTTAATTTTATTTGATTTATTCTTTGTCCAATTTTAGACTAAACAAGGTCATTATTTTTTTCAAAATCTGCCATAAAGACAGTATTTGCGATTATCTATATTTTTTTAAGTATTCTAGTTTCTTACAATACTCACCAGGCCCAATTTTTTTCATTTTTGTCACTTAGTTTCCAGAATCATTTGAATTTTTAAGTCCAAACATTGACACACCAATTTATGGGAACTTATGGCTCCCAGCATATTAAATATATAAGTCTTTTGATGTTACTATCATATTAAATTTAATCCATACCTATCCAAGCCCAAGACACATAAAATATACATATATTTTTTTCTTTTCTTTTTTTTTTTTTGACAAAACAAAGTATTCTTTCAACTTCATGTGGCATCCAAACACACTCAGAAACTAACCACTGAGAAAATGCTTCAGTACATACTACAAAGTAAATCAATATCAAATAGAATGCTAAATGAAAATTCTGAAGGCACCACATAGTGAGATTTGTATAAGCCTGCTAAATGGGTAATATCAGGAAAAGCTGCTGCCAGTATTTAGTGTTTACTCAACGGCAAGTGTTTTGTGATACATTTGTTTGAAAAAGAGCTTATAATAAAGATATTCATGTCAGACATAATATACTATTTTATTCCTTTCTACAGTTTTTTTTTTAATTATTTATTTAACAGAGAGAAGGAGAGAGAGAGAGCACAAGCAGGGGAGCAGCAAAGGCAGAGGAATAAGCAAGTTCCCTTCCGAGCTTGATCCCAAGACCCTGAGATCATGGCATGAGCTAAAGGCAGACACTTAACCAACTGAGCCATCCCCCTTTTCACATTTTGAACAAAATGGGTGGGTACTTCTTTTCCAATATTGATTTAAGGTAGTTCTATTGGAAACATGCAGAAAACATATGCCTACTAACATTTATTTGATGACTGTCCTGTATTTAATGACTAAGTAAGTGTAATTAAAGTCTTCAAATGGAGAATTCATTGAATCACTTCATTTAAAGCATGAAGAAATTGAGATAGTTTAGCTTTAGGATATAGAATATTGCCTTTCTAATAGCTAGTTCAAGATAACAGAACTTTGTTGAAAGAAATAAATGAGTTAATGCAGGTAAAACTCATCTGATAGGAAAAGATTTTCTCCCAAGAAAGATTTTCAATGAAAAATGTACAGAACCAATAGGAGAATCCAAGAACAAAAGTTAACTGCAAAAAATTTAGATGTTTATACCCTTGCAAGGAATAATTTAAAGAAATATAATTTTAATGTTCAAAATATTACCAAAATAGACCAATGTCCAGTAGAAGAAAATGTGAAACTCTTAGAAATCAACTTAACAAAATGTGCAGCACCAATATCAGGAGAACTATGAAACATTGCTAAGAGATATAAAAGGGGGTTAATTGAGAGATATTTTATTTCTTCTTGGAAAAAGTTAAATTCATTATAAGATGATAATTCTTCTCAAAGTAAAACTGACTGACATGGCTGTAAACAAATGTTTGATGTAAGAACGAGTTAATTATTAGTTTTAAGGCAATATATCAGTAAATCATTTTGTAAGTCAATTATTCCAAAATAGTCATAGAAGGAAGTGTCAATAAGTAGAAAGCATTCTGAAAATGAATTATAACAAGGTGGATGTGTGTCCATTGAGGTATTAAAGTATATCATAAAGCTATGGTAAAAATAAAAAAATAAAAAAAATAAAGCTATGGTAAATAAAGCTATTGCACCCATCCCAGAGTAAACAGACACATCAATGGTGTAAATTATAAATTTTAGATACAGTTTTCCAGGGTTAACTATTAGCTGATAAATCCATACAACAGTCCTTCTGATTGGTAAGTGCTCATACCATATTTATTTTTGAACATTTAGAATATTATCTCCTGGAATCATATTTATCTGGCAATATAATTTATAACTTAGATAGCATTCAAAGAGGTTGGAAAATATGAATCACTTAAAAACAAAATTTGAAAAGGTGGTTAATAGTTTGGATAAAATAAATAGATTTCTGACCCCAAAATCAATACAAAGACAACAAAATGTATTCCAAACTTTTTGAAATGTATATTTACCCTTTCAAATGTAAATGCAAATTATAAAATTATATTAATTCTAAGATAAATATTCCAGAATAATATTTAACTATAGCACAGTGCCAACATAGGAAAAACAAAAACAAAAACCTCTTAACAAATAACAGTTGTCATAAGGACTGAAATACTGGGAATCATTCCTATGTAAATAGGATAAAATGTTTTTAAAACATAAAGGAATTTAGTGTGAACAATAAACATTTTGAATTTTCATCACTAAAAATCCTATTCACTAAAAACCTTTGAAGCTATTTAACAGATTGGAAAAATTTCTGTAAGAAATAGGACTGAGGGATGCCTGGGTGGCTCAGTGGGTTAAGCTGCTGCCTTGGGCTCAGGTCATGATCCCAGGGTCCTGGGATTGAGTCCTCCATCGGGGTCCTTGCTCGGCAGGGAGCCTGCTTCTCTCTCTGCCTTTCTGCCTGCGTGTGTGCTCTCTCTCTTTCTCTTTCTCTCTGACAAATAAACAAATAAATAAAATCTTAAAAAAATAAAAAAAGAAATAGAGCTGAAAGATTAAATGTCTTCAATATTGCAATAATTCCTATAAACTAATAAAAGTTAAAATACCTATAGGGAAAAGTAGCAAAGAAAATTTAAATATCCAATAAATATTTAAAAATTGCCATCACTTAAAATAAATAAAGTAGATTATTTTCAGGTTCAATATAAGGAAAGCTTAGAAAAATATACTGATCTTTATAACTTCTGAACAAAATCAACCAGATATTTCTTATTTTCTCATAATTATATTAGGCAGAGTAATGTATAATCTCTGTGTGTGTGGGTGTGTGTATATGATCATTATAATATATACGATATATATGTATATATCACATATATACATATATATGATAATATATGATATATATGATCGTTATAAAATATATATTATATATAATTATATATTATGAAATATATTATAACATATATAATATATCATATGTAAATAAAGTATGTCATATATAATTATATATGACATACATTATTATATATGGCATACATTATTATATATGTTATATATTTATATATATATCATATATAATATATATATTATAAAATATATTATATATTCTATAATGATCATATACACACCCACACACATATATATGATCATTATCATTAGCCAAGTATTAAATCATCTGAGTCATTAATAGGGAATGTTATCAGGGATGGAGCATGAGAAAGAAAGAACAGTACTTGTGTAGATGAAATGGGGCAGCCAGAATTCCTGCCTGTTCCTGGTGGCCCTGCCATTGAATAGTTCTGTTACCTGGGTGATGGTTTATTCTATTTCTAAGGATTCAGTCTCCTGGACACTAAAATACAGGATTTTGAATCGGATACCTTTAAGATATCCAATTCATATGCTATGTGATCTTGTTCTACAAAATTTCACTATTTAATTTACATCACAAACTATCATATTTCCATTAAATAGGGCTCCTGAAGCAAAGTAACAAAGAGTGTAAATGTAATCTGTGTTTTGAAAAAAAATTTACAGCATGTTTAGCAGGTGGTCTCTGAAATTGAATCTGTTATTAGCTTCAGGGCATTGTCAAAGTAGGCATGCAATATTTAATATACTTTTCCCTCTTTTCCTTAATAGTTAATAAATTTAATGTGTTCTTTACTCAATCATTATCAAAATATGTGCTTCATGTATCTAATTTCACATGGCACCAGGCTAACTCTAAAATTAACATAACATAAATTAGAGGAAACATATTCCAATTTTTTTCTCTCCTTTACATCATTCCACCTCCCATATCGTTGCCTTTCCTCTTACATTCTTTCTTTCCTTCTCCCTTCTCCTTCTTAAATATCCCCAAATTTACCTATGCTGTTCTTTCTCCAGCTTCAGTTTTGATAATGGATGTTGTTTACTCAATTACATCCTGACCTAGTATTCCACTGGCAACATTAACAATATATAGAATATTTGTAAAACTTTCAGTTCTGGCAAACTGACTATGTGGGATGCTATTATATATTTATTTTTTAAGCATTATGGCTTATATCTCTGTGGGATGCTTTTGAAAATTGACACTATCTAAAATGTAATTCCTATTTTATTACTTTTTTAATGCTGAACTTGTGGCAATTTTTGTGGTTTATTCCAAATGTTTTTTTGCCTCGGGGACTTAGTTTTCCCCTTTTGGTTTCCCTATATCTTTTAAAATGTTTATTGATCTGAGAGCTATAGATTTTTATCTTTCTTCAAAGACCTCAAAACTCCATTCTTATGTATTCAACAAACACTTCCATTGAAGAAAACAGTAACATAATTTAAGATTCTAAAAGATTAAGTTAATATTTCAACAATGTTTTATAATTAAAGAAAATGGAATAAAGTATATCTGAATATTTGGTTGAATTCAAATATGTCAATAATACTTTAGCATTGCACATTAGCCTGTGAATTATCAAGATAATCATTCTTTGGAGATTTTAACATAACTTGTTTTTGATAGAAAATTTCTTTCATTTGTGTCTATAAAGACCTAATTTACTAGTGCTCCAAATCTGAGTAAATCTATGAAGAAATGTACTAGTGCGAGTGTATAAAATCCAGCATTTTGGAGTGTCTGGTTGTCTCAGTAGGCTGAGCATCTGCCTTCAGCTCGGTGCATGTTCCCAGGGTCCTGGGATCCATTCCCACATGAACCTCCCTGCTGAGCAGGGAGCCTGTTTCTCCCTCTCCCTCTGTCTGCCACCCTCTCTACTGTGCTTTCTCTGTCAAATAAATAAATAAAATCTTTTTTTTTAAAGATTTTTACCCATTTATTTGACAGAGATCACAAGTAGGCAGGGAGGCAGGCAGAAAGAGAGAGGGGAAAGCAGGCTCCCTGCTCAGAGATTTTTAGAACTTTCTCCAGATTCTCAAGTTCTTCACCATCATGACTACCTTACTGCTGCTCAGAGGGAGTAAACCAATTTTTTATTTTCTTTGAATAAGAGAATTTTAAAAACAATTCATATTCTGCCCAAATGAAACACTTCAGTGATAATTTCTTATAGTGGCCTATATAAGATTACTCCAATTAATCAAAGTGAGGGTGAGAAAAATCCATTTGGCTATTTATTGGTTTATAATTTTGCTTGTATTTGGAGAAAATCAAGCAAATAACAGGTCTATTGTTTTGTCATGATCGTCATGCAGAAAGAAAACATCCTCAATTTGCTTTTGCTTCATTTTGTGTTCAATCAAGAGAATGAAATCTTAGAAAAATATTCATAAAAGGTAAAAGCCAAGGAATACTAAAGGAATTAAAAAAACTAACATTCCTATTTCAGTCAAGTTCAAACTTAGTGGTCTAAGTGAATCCCATCCTTTCCATTCTCACCCCACCAAAAACAAAACAAAATAAAATACAAACTTATAAAATCACAGACAGAAAAGTTTAAATTTAATTTCAAACAATTTTTTTAAATATTTTATTTATTTGACAGAGAGAAATCACAACTACGCAGAGAGGCAGGCAGAGAGAGAGGAGGAAGCAGGCTCCCCACAGAGCAGAGAGCCTGATGCGGGGCTTGATCCCAGGACACTGGGATCATGACCTGAGCCGAAGGCAGACGCTTTAACCCACTGAGCCACCAGGCGCCCCTCAAACAATTTTTTAAAAAGCAATTATTGAATGATACTTTGGATACCTAGAAGCTGAGATTCTATAAAAAGCAGAATGGGTTGAGTAAAAGTTACCATATATTAATTTTTTATTTTCCCTTTATTTCCCCTTATCTTCATTTTGGTAAAGCAATGAATACATTTTATAATATCATTAAGGAATGCTGAATTACATAGGTTGATTCTAGAACAACTCAGTGCCTTGCATTTACTTGAATAAATTATTCACATTTTCAATCAACAGCTGAATCAATATTTTCTAAATTGTAGTAATTGTCTTAGGCATATACAAAATGACATATTGATTTGAGAATAAAATGAATGAAAATAGAAAAATGTATAAAACCAGATTTTTTATCTTTAATGAAAATAAAAGTGAGGTACTGGCTTAATTCTCAATATACAAGGTCTACTAAATTCATAATAAAACAGACTGACTTACAGCAAGGTGGGAAAAACATCTCCCCTTAAACAAACAAAAGCCACAGGGTGGGGGGAACCCACAAAATTAGATTTTGAATTGTAGATTCTGGAGTACCTAATGTGGACGGTCTTTAGTAAGATGGGAGGAAAAAAAAGGAAAAGAAACAACTAGCTCATTATTAATAACTCAGTATTTTGATATAAATGTCACATCCAGAAGTAAGTTTGAGTTTAGTCAGAGGAAGATCACACCTAGAGAAGTGAGTTTTAGTCCGGGCACCACATTTCACAGGGAAGAGATAAAATGAACTCCAGTCAGCAGAGTTAAGAACACAGAGGAATTTGAAGCCAAAGTCATATGAAAAATGGTTAACAGAACAAGAGATTTTTAGCTTGAGGAATAGAAAATTTCAGGGGTTATGACAGCCATGTTCAAATATTTCAAGGGCTTCTCTGTGGAGAGGATATTAGTTTCTTTATGAAAAATCTGCAAAGCTAAATTCGCACCAGTAATTGAAAGCTACAAGGACATAGATTTCAGTTCAAATTAGCATATTTTTAAAGTTGCAATGAGGGGTTTCACCCACTTACAGGTGGTTGCAAGTTACTCAAAGTAACAGTACAAGCAGAATGACTATCTAACAGGCATGTTTCAGAGCATTCAATCTAGAAAAAGATAATCATCTGGTAAACTGGATGATCTTTAATATATCCGAAAGATATAATATAAGCCAACTATTTTATGTTAAGAGAAAGAACAATTATGACTTAAATTCTTTGATACTTATTATTAGAAATTATTATTTGTTATGTTGGGGAAAGGGAATTACATTGTTATGTTAAATCCTCATGTGAAGAAAACTGCAACATTTTGACCTATGCTTTTCCCTTTAAGCAAGAGTTCTCAAATTTTATCATGAGTTAGAATTACCAGGAAGACTGATTTAGCAGATCTGGGTGGGATCTGAGAATTCATATCTCTAACAAGCTCCCAAGGGATGTTGATTGAGTTGATTCTGAGTCATACTTTCTGAACTTTTTTAAGGAATTAGATTTGTAACATTACTGCTAATTGTCAAGCAGGTTAAGTTCCTATCTACACAACTGTAGTTTGAGTCCCTGATTATTGTGCAGAATAGCTAGCCTTTCCAAAGTATGATTCACTGAAGCATGATAAAAGTTAGCTTCTTTACAAAATTATGTTACCCTGAAAATTAGCAAAATATTTCTAATCTTTAAAGTATATAAAATTACTTTCTTATTCCTTCTTCAAGTCTTTCCATTGGCTCCTTGTCAATCCTATATAAAATTCAAAAGTCTTATTACTGCTTATATAGTATCCTCTATCACCTCTCTGCTCCTCACTTTTTTAACTGAGTCATTTCCCTATATATTTCCCAATACATTAATTCTTGAAAACACTGAACTCATTCTCAGAGTTTTTGGACAGATATGTCTTTCCTGCTGCTTAGAATACTTTCATCCCTTCTTTTTACGAAGTAACACCAGCATTTTTTTCTTCCTAAGTTATTTCTTCACTTATGCCACCTCTCAAAAAAACAGGTTGAATGACCATCCCATGCACTTCCATTGCACCCTGAAGTTACCTCAAGATTTTAATGAATACATTATCTCCTTGAAGGCGTAAGTACTATATACTGTCAAATCTCTGTATTAATACATACTTAAATAAAAGTATATTAATATTGGAAGATTGTAAATATCTAAGCCTTAGATAGGCATGTGTTTCATAATCTTCAACTCCTACCAGTTGTGGCTTAAACCAGATACTTTCCTAATTACAAACAGAACCAACCTATCCTAAACAAGGGGGTTAGCTTCTTCTGGGATTTCTTTCACCATAAGTTGCCATTAAAAGTCTCTAAGCATTTTCCCCCAGCCAACTTTGCAATTAAATTGATGTTAATTAAAGGGATGATCCAAACATTCCCTCTGGAAGTTCTGTTCTTATTATTTGTTTGGGCTTCATTCCCCCAGGCCTTGTTTGTGGCTTGACAGATTATAGATTTTATTTTCCTCTGCTAATGCCATAAACATATTATAGTCAACTTCTTACTTCATGCCTTGCACATGAATATTCTATCTGCTTAATGTTGTTGCATTATTATTTTCTTTGGTCTTCCAACACCTACAGCACTAAGAAAATTCACAAGCATTACAAAATTTTCACCAAAGTGGGTTTCCTTTTGTACAAAAACATTTTTATTTGCTGGTATTATTCAAATTATATATATCATATATATCTCTATATACAATTTTATATCCTTTTTCCATATATTCTTTTTTCCCATATATTCTTATTGTATAAGAATTCTATATTCTGTCTCCATATATTCTTAAAAGACACATATCTTATATAGCTTATCTAACATATATCTTATATGATATATAATAAGAATACATGGGGAAAGAACATAAAATCTTATAATTCATATAGAATTTTCAATAATCCTAAGCCATTTGCACAGTGGTTGTCTACCCCAACTGCACTTTAGAATCATCCAGGAAACTTTATAAACATCCATGTCTGAGACCTAATCCTAGAAGCTCTGATTTAATTTCCTAAGGGAATGGACAAGACATCTGCATATTTATATGCTCCTAGGTGATTCTAATATGCAGTCGAGATTGATAACCATTGCTTTAGAGGCCCTTAGGATCACCCTCTACCTATAATTGCTTTCTTGAAATATTTTTTATTGTTAAAAAGTAACAAATTTGACAGAAATATACAATCTTCTTCTACAGGTTTGTGTACTGTTTCATCATAAGGATAATAAATACAAGTTTTCTGCTAAGAGTCAGTGGAATCTATTACCAGAACAGATGATCTTCTGTTGCCAGAATTTCATTTCATATGGCTTATGCTCCTGATAATAGCAAGAACACAAAGATGGCACTAATTTTCAGATCATTGCTATGGACTGATATCTGTGTGTCCCTTCCCTCAAATCCATATGTTCATGCCTCATCCCCAGTTTAATGGTATTTGGAGGTGCAGGATACCGGTGGTAATTAGGCCATGAAGATGGGGCCCTCATAAGTGGGACTGGCTCTCTTATTAAAAGAAATATGAGCGAGTTTGCTTCCTCAATCTCTGTCTTGGCCATTAGATGACATAGTAAGAATACTGTTGTCTATGAGCCAGTAAGACACCAGACACCAGATCTACTAGCACTTTGATATTTCACTTTCCAGCCTTCAGAATTGTGATAAACTATATCACAATAACAGGTAACAGGTCAAATGTGTGCTGAGAAATTCCAGACTTCTCACATATAAAGTATTATGCTTTCCACTGGTAAATATTCTTCTCAGAGATATAAAGTTTTCTATAGTAAAGTCCTATTTTGCTAATTATCAATAAACACTACAAAAATAAAATGTTGAATTCAGTCTTACTAGGGATTGAGGAGAGATGGAAACTGCTTGAAACGCTTCACTTTGAAGAATATAAATATAAAATGCCGTACCTGAGAGATTTATATTAAATAAGTAGATCATAGGAATTTTGGTGTTTACATTATGTACAAAAACTATAGGAAGCTTAAATCATTAAGTTTCCTCACATGTCAAGAAGGGGAAATAACTTTAAGAAAAATTTAAACTCATAGTTCTGTGATTTTTTTATAATTAGTAAATTTGCAATGGAAGAATGAGTCTTTTTTTGAGTCAGACACTGAACACTAATTCACATTATACTAAACTTTCAAAAATGGACTAAATAAGAAATTCTGGAGCCTCAATTTTAGTATTTTTTTTCTTGAAAGCAGAATATTCAGTCACTTAGTCATCCTGTAATTGTTTTGTTCAACCATTAGTCAGCAGCAACAATAATATAACATCTGCTCACACCTCATTTTTTTTCCATCTAGGTAGACAAAAGAAAAACCTAGAATTAAAATAATTACTATGTCATTCTGAAATATTTTACAAAACATATATGTTGACACAAACATTTTGGAAAACTCTCTGGCATTATCTATTAAAACTAAATATATGCCAACCCCATGATCTTACAAGTATAGTTCAAGAGGAATAAATGCATATGTCCAACAAAAGGCATATGTAAGGATGTCATATTAGTCTCAAATATCCATAAATAATAGAACGCATAACAAGTTGTGAATTTTGTGTAATAGGGCACTATAGAGTACTAAAAACAATAGGCTTCTGTTACATTTATCAATGTGGATAAACATCACATGGTGTTTAGCAAAATAAACAAATAAAAAGCCATACGTGAAAGAATACCTCTAGCAGGATCCCATTTATATGTGGAGTTCAACAACAAAATTGATTGATGACAAGAAGTCTGGGATAGTGGTTACCTCAGGAGATGGCATTGATTAGACTTGACAAAAGGAAACTCCTGGATTGCAAGTAATATTTTGTATCATAATCTCAGTGGTGGTACTGCAAATATGTACATATGTAAAAATGTATTTAAGTGTACAGTGATGATCTGTATACTTCACTGCAACTAAGTTACCTCAATTAAAATGATAAAAATTGGTGTATTTTGATATTTTAATTTAAGAATACAGCCTAATTACTGATAGCAAGATTTTGAAGAATGGTGATTAATACATAGCATGATTTAAAGAACAAAAACAGTAATTTGAAAAGATATATGTATCATAATTCTTAAACTATAATGTCAACGTTCCCTTTCTAGAAAAATAAACCCTAAAATAGAGACTGATAAAAAAGAGCAAAAATGGATTTATAATACTTCATCATTATAACTATAAAATGATAACAAGTCAGATCTTTAATACTGTTAGTTTCAACAGAAGTTGTAACTGGCCGTTGTGTATAGCAACAATTAATTTAAAGCCACTGGAGTACAGTTCCCCAAATTGTGTTTCTTAGAATATCAGAAGGCGTTCAAAATTTTCTATAGTCCATTTAGCCAGGAAATTCTAGGTTAAGCAAAGTTTAGAATATTTCTCAGACTTTAATATGCTCTTGTGCATTGTAGATTTCCACAGAAGCATACTATGCAGTTTTCACCAAATGACTTGGTCATTAGAATCCATTTTCAGCAGAACATTTCACAGAAATAATGTTCTCAAGGGCAATGAATATAGACTTCTGAGAGGTTAATAAGGGACTTTATCAATCAAAAGTAAAAATCATAAGATCTTAAGGAACAGTTTTCCCAAAAGAGGGACACTAGACGCAACAACAGGGTTTGAACTACAGCACAAAACCAATTCTACTTAACGTTTTAAAGAGGCTGGTTTTATTATAATGATGGACTTAAACAATGGCTGAGATTCCACAGGGAGAACTAAAAGGTATTGTTATTGTTGCTGCCTTTTTTTTTTTTCTTTGAGAACACATGGTTATTTGGCATATTAGTTATTTAAGCAGGGCCTGCTTGAGATTCTCTCTCTCTCTCCCTCTCTTGGGGTACCTGGGTGGCTCAGGTCTGCCTTTGGCTTATGAGGTCATAATCTCAGGATCCTGGGAGCCCCAGCTGGCTCCCTGCTAAGCATGGAGTCTGCTTCTCCCTCTCCCTTCCCCCCCACCCCACTCTTGCTGTCGCTCTCTTGCTCTGTGTTCTCTCAAATAAATAAATAATATCTTAAGAAAAAAATTATCTCTCTCCCTCTCCCTGCCCCCTGTTTGCACATTCTTTCTCTCTCTCTCTCTCTATATATATATATAATTAATTAATCAGTTAATTAATTAATTAAAACATATTTGGTTTTAGTTCATCTTCATCCTTGGGGGATAAATTTGAGTTCAGGGGGGCACATAGGAAGCTCAGTCTATGTAACGTATCTGACTCTAGATTTCAGCTCAGTCATGATCTCAGGGTCATGGGATTGAGCACTGCATCAAGCTCTGTGCTCAGCAGGGAGTCAGCTTAAGATTCTTTCTCTGCCTTTCCCCACCTCTCCTCTCTGCTCTCCCTCTCTCCCTCTCAAATAAATAAATAAATCTTAAAAAAAAAATTGAGTTCTGGAACTAGCTAAAACACTTGAAACCATAATTCACAAAATCACTAGATAATTAAGACCATCCATTTCAATATATAATTTTTATTATTCAACAAGCATATTTTATACAAATGAAACTGTTTATAACTCAAAATAAATATAAAAATAAATCAGAAATGTTCTAGGTGAAAAGAGAGTAGAATAAGGAGGGCTTTCTGTTCAACCTTCTGCTTGCCTTCCATTTTCATGTATTATCTCTTGATCATATCCTTATAACCATAAGCTAAGCATAAAATGGAATGGAAACTAGTAATCTGGTACAGTCACTCATAGATGTCTACATACTCTTTCCTGTAGTACCTCTAATACCTGATTAATACATGTTCTCCATTCAAAGGAAAGAAATAATTCCATGGACATTGTAGTCTTAATTTTTTTTCAAAATAATATTGCCTTAACAGAAATAAGCTTAATAAGTTACACAATTCAGGAAAGAAAAAGAAATAAAAGGCATCCAGATCAGCAAGGAAGAAGTCAAACTCACTAGCTTCAGATGACATGATACTCTATGTAGAAAACCCAGAAGATTCCACCAGAAAACTGCTAGAACTGAAAAACGAAACAGTGTAGTCGCAGGATACAAAATCAACATACAAAAATCTGTTGCATTTCTCTATACCAATAACAAAGCAGCAGAAAGAGAAATTGAGAAATGGATCACATTTACAATTGTACCAAAAACAATAAGATACATAGGGAGAAACATAATCAAAGAGGTGAAAGACCTATACTCTGAAATCTATCAAACTGATGAAAGAAATTGAAGAGGACACAAAGAAATGGAAAAACATTCCATGGTCATATGTTGGAAGAACACATACTGTTAAAATGTCAATATTACCCAAAGCAATCTATACATTTAATGTAATCCCTTTCAAAATACCAACAACGTTTTCACATAGCTAGAACAAGTAACCTCAAATTTGTATGGAACCACAAAGACTGTGAATAGCCAAGGTATCCTTGAAAAAGAAAAACAAAACTGGAGGCATCACAATTCCAAACTTCAAGTTACATTATAAACCTGTAGTGATCAAAACAGTGTGTTATGGAACAAAAACAGACCTATAGATCAATGGAACAGACTAGAAAACCCAGAAATGAACCTACAACTGTATCGCCCATTCATCTTTGAAAAAGCAGGAAAGAAAATCCAATGAGAAAAAGTATCTTCAAAAAATAAATGCTCCTTGGGGCACCTGGGTGGCTCAGCGGGTTAAGCTTCTGCCTTCGGCTCAGGTCATGGTCTCAGGGTCCTGGGATTGAGCCCCACATTGGGCTCTCTGCTCAGCGGGAAGCCTGCTTCCCCCTCTCTCTGCCTGCCTCTCTGCCTACTTGTGATCTCTCTCTGTCAAAATAAATAAATAAAATCTTTAAAAAATAAATACTGGAAAAACTGGACAGCAACATGCAAAAGAATGAAACTGGAACACTTTCTTATACCATACACACAAATCAATTAAAAATGGATTAAAGACCTATATGTGAGACCTGAAGCCATAAAAATCCTAGAGCAGAACACAGGCAGTATCCTCTTTGACATTGGCCATAACATCTTTCTAGATATGTCTCCTGAGGCAAGGGAAACAAAAGCAAAAATGAACTATTGGGACTTCATCAAAATAAAAAGCTTTTTTACAATGAAGGAAATAATCAACAAAACTAAAAGGCAACCTATGGAATGGGAGAAGACATTTGCAAATGATGTATCTGATAAAGGGTTAGTATCCAAAATATATGAAGAATTTATAAAACTCAACACCCAAAAAACAAATAATTCAATTTAAAAATGAAGAGAAGACATGAATTGACATTCTCCAAAGAAGACAGATGGCCAACATACACATGAAAAGATGTTCAACATCAGTGATCATCAGGGGAATAAAAATCAAAACTATAATGACATAGCAACTCACAACTGTCAGAAGAGCTAAAACCAACAACACAAGAAACAAGGGTTAACAAGGATGTGGAGAAAGGGGAACTGTCCTGCACTGTTGGTGGGAATGCAAACTGGTGCAGCGACTCTGGAAAACAATATGGTTATATATAAGTACACTTATGTGTACACACACACATGCACACACACACACACACACAGTGGAATATTACTCATTCATGAAAAAGAGTTAAATCTTGCTATTTGCAAAGTCGTGGATGGAGCTAGAGTATTATGCTAAGCAAAGTAAGTCAGTCATAGAAAGACAAATACCATATGATTTCACTCATATGTGGAATTTAAGAAACAAAAAAATGAATGGGGGAGGGAAAGAGAAGAATAACAAAAAACAATTCTTGATTATAGAGAATAAACTGAGGGTTGCTGGAGGGGAGGTTTGCAGGGGTGATGGGTTAAACAGATGATGGGGATTATGGAGAGCACTTGTGATGAGTACCAGGTGTTACATGGAATTGTTGAATCACTATATTGCACACCTGATACTGATATTACTCTGTATGTTAACTGGAATTTAAATAAAAAACTTGAAAAAAAAGTTATAAAATGTGTTCATATATATTCTTAAACATCTATAAATCCAAAATAAAGAATAAATACAAGAATAAAAAACTTAACAATATTCACTTGATGAAACAGAATTGATACAATTAGTGATGTATAATTGAAGCTATATTAACACCTGCTACATACCTATGGTACTGACAGGAATGAACCAGTAGGATTAAATATCCTTCGCTTTCTTTTTCTTCAAAGATGAAATAGCACTTTATTTTTGAGACTTGTTAAAACTCTAATATAATGTGATAAAGCAGGAGATATTTTCTCATTACAGTATTTTATTCTTTCTTTTCCGAACTGGAGTTTTAATCCCTTCTTGTCAATGTTAATTCTGCCATTTCTGGTTTGCATATTGTTAATATCACAGAAGTGAGTTATAGAGATGATATAATAGGAAAATATTTTTTTTTATTTTAAATTGGGTGTGACTGATTAAGTGGCTCATAAACTAACTGCAATAGATAAGTTCCTAAATTTGTTAAAAATGAAACATGAGTGAAATAAATGTGATATTTTAAATTATATATATTTTTATATATTAATATATAATTATATAATATATAATCCTAAATATTCATAATTTTAAAACTATATCTATGTATATCTTCAGATGCATTGTAATAAAATATAGCATTATTTTAGCCACATCTAATTTGTGTTGTTATAGCTTTTGATTATTATTATTATTTGTTTAGTTAAACATTTATAACTCTGTGCAGAGGAAGACTTTTTTTGTTGTCTTCACATTTTTTTAATGAAATCACACTAAAGACTCCAACAGTGGCTATATGTAGTTTAAAATTTAACAGTGATATAAATATTTCCATAAAATAATCACATATTTTTGAAGTACTGAGGAAATATAAAGCATTTGAATGACAGTAAAATAAAAACAAAAACAAAATTACAAAAAAAATCAAACAATTCTGGACACTCCATAAACAAAATTTATGAATAGTACACAAATGAAAAAATTCTCAAGGTCACCACCAGTCATCAAAAAAGTTTGAATTAAAAAAAATTGTATTAAAACTACAATAAATACCACTCTTCAGAATGGCTAAAATTAAAAACAGAAAACAGCAAAAGTTGCATAAATCTAAAGTAGCTGGAAATTTTATACATTTCTGTTGAGAATATAAAATTGTACATCTTGTTTAGGAGAAGTTCTGATGGTTTCTTTCCTCTTCTTTTCTAAAGATGTATTTATTTATTTGAGAGAGAGAGAGAGAGAACATGTAGAGGGAGGTACAGAGGGAGAGAGAATCCTCAAGCAGACTCCCCACGGAGTGTAGAGTCCGAGGTATTGCAATCCCTGAGATCATGACCTGAGCCAAAATCCAAAGCTGGACCCACTGAGCCACCCAGGTGCCCCATGGGTATTTCTTTTTAAAGGAAAAAATACCAAACTTACAAACCAGCGATCCACTAATAACTATAAACCCAAGGAAAATGAAAATATATAACCAAAAAGACTTGTATAAGAATGTTCATAGACACTTCATTCATGAGAGTTCCAACCAGGTTTTATCCACAGGAAATGGATTTAAAAATAAAACAAAATATTATGATACATTCATATGATAAAATATTACTCAGCAATAAAAGGGAATGCACTATTGAGAAACAATAACATAAATTAATATCAATAATATTATTTTTAGTGAAACAAATATTACACAAATCTGCATGTATGGCATGATCCCATGTACATGAAACTTCAAAACAGAACTATACTATGGTAAATAATATCAGGACATTGTTGGCTCAAAGTGAATGAGGGAGTTAGAGATTGACAGGGAAGAGACATGAGGCAACTTTCCAGGGGGTTGGTGATGACTTTCAATATCTTGATACAATTGTATTTTGATGTTTATTGGAGAAGTACACACATTTGTCAAAATTCAAATAAAGGTTTAAGATTGGGCCTTTCCATTGAGTATGAAATGTATCTCAAAAGAAAAAAAAAACAAAAAACCTCTAAATAAATATTTAACTCTAATTTAATGATATGTACCAAAATATTTAAGAAAGAAAAGCTTAATGTCTATAATATAATTTGACATGAATAAAAAATAGGATAGATAAATAAATGAAAAGAGGGATGGTGATACACACAAACAAACACATATATATGTGAGAACCAAGCATAATAAAATATTTACCTAGGTTTGGGTTACATAGGTATTCACTATATAGTTCATTGAAATTTGCTGTATGCTTAAAATTTCATTCCAAAATTTGGGAAAACTAAAATACAAGGGATATATAATTCCCTTCAAAAATTTACTGCACCTTTACACATGAAGAGAAGTGTTTATATTACTTTAAATAATATACCTTAAAACTTTGTTGTTGTATTTGTTTAATTATCTGTTTTAGCATTGTCAGAACACTTGTTTTTGTGAGTTCTTTATAAAAGATTTTAAAGCTCATTGGCAAAATATCCTGCAAATTGTTGATAGTGGGGGAGGGGGTGTACAGGTGTGGTGCCAAGAGGAACATAGGTCCTCTAAACTCTCGGCTCAAACTGGTTGTTACCCTAAAACTGCTCTAAAAATAGTGCTGAGCATAGCATAACATATAAAGTTGTTGAATCACTATGCTGTACACCTGAAACTAATATAACATTGTGTGTCAACCACACTCAAATATAAAAATAAATAAAAAAGGAATTATTTGGGGGAAAAAAAGCCTATTAAAATTGAGAAAAAATTGAGAAAGAGGCCTCTACCTCAGGAGAAAACAAAACCACAATGCCAGCATTTCTTATAACATATGTAAGCAAACTTTTGACAGAATGTTGAAAATAGACATTTGTTTTTTGTTCATTATTTCTACCAGTTGTTAGTGTAACGATTGACGGCCCCATATCTGAATGGGCTGTTTGTTTAACCCACACAACTGATAAATTCGAAATCACTTTCAGACAGCCTGATGACTAGTTCAACTTCTTAACCAAGCAAGTTTTTCCCAGTACCTCGTCTGGCAAATACGCATAGTCACCTCCATTTATTTCCCTGTAGACTAGACCTTATGAAGCAAACTCTGCTTGTCCCTGAAGGCTGGTCTCCTTGCTGGATATTAAATAAGGTCTTTTATTGTATTTTCAGTCAGTTCATTTGAGATGTGTACTTCACCAATAATCACAGGCAAACCAACATATGTACTTAAGAATTTAATTTGAATCATTTTGTTCAGTCTCTTGTGTGTAGCAGCTACTTAAGAGATACTTGTTGAAATAATGAGTGAATGCATGTTTTTGCTGATCAAAAACTGGCCTCGAAGAAACATGTTAATTTAAGGGGACAGTGTGTTAAAGGAAAACAGAACTGTTTTGGATGATGGGAAACCCGGGTTCTAATCTTAGCTGAGCGACACCCACCTATATGAACTTCAATGAAGAACTTTGCCTCCCAGGACCTCAGCTTTCTTATCTGTATTATATGTATATATACTTTTTAATGGAATGAGTATTTTCTACTATCATATGACTCTGAAAACCTAACTCTCACCTCATATACAGGGAACTGATGCCCAAAATAACCAGTAAGTAATATTAGTTAAAAATAATACCACACTTTCCAATTGTGGCTCATATACCATAGGGAGTTTATCGTTTAGACATGCTGAATGTCAAGCTCATAAATCAGGATATTCTCTTTCATTTATAATACACAGCTTTGCTAATTGAATTCACAATAGAATTTTAATAATTAAAGATATACAAAACAACTTATAATTAATTTACACATTGAGGTAGTGAATGCAAATGCTAACTTGCAATACATTAATATTAATGATTAGATAAATGTATTTTTATTTCATTCACCTGCTAACTCATAACCTTTTTTCCTACACCTACAGTTTAGCATAGCCACACTGAACCCTATTAAAACAACATACCTATATTTTATTCATTTGATTTTTTAGATAGGAGGTAGCATAATGTGCTTAATTAGAAGATAATGAAGGTGTGTTAATAGTTTGCTTTTCTAGCAAACTAATATGATGTAGCTAACATCCTTTCGACAAAAATGGTGAGAAAAGACAACTAGATCTAAAGATAAGGAAGCTTTGGAACTCAATCTAAAGAAAATGAACAGTAATGACAAATTTATTTCATAGCACCTAGGTCCTAATATTCTGGTGTTTCTTGAATAGCATAGATGGATCAATGTTCAGAAAAACAGGGGCAAAGCTGCTTTTTAACTATCGGGGTAATCTTTTTAAATTATGACATTGGATAAAAGGAAGCACTGTAACTCATATCACTTGAAAATCCATACTGGGGGGCGCCTGGGTGGATCAGTGGGTTAAAGCCTCTGCCTTCAGCTCAGGTCATGATCCCGGGGTCCTGGGATTGAGCCCCACATCGGGCTCTCTGCTCCGTGGGAAGCCTGCTTCCCCCTCTCTCTCTGTCTGCCTCTCTGCCTACTTGTGATTTCTCTGTCAAATAAATAAATAAAATCTTTAAAAAAAATTAAAAAAAAAAAAAAAAAAAGAAAATCCATACTGGGATGGTAGAAAGCATGATATGTGCCCAAGGGTGACACATAAGTAGAGTTTTCTGAAATCCTGACAAGCTTGGCTTTAATGTACTATATAAATTTGACTTTATTTGTACACTTTATTACACTTTGTGAATGGGTGTAAATAGAATACTAAAACATCACATTTTTAATATTTCAAAACTTTAAATCCTCAGTGGAAAGTAGTTCTATTTTTTCAAGGGAATCTTCAATGGAAAGTAGCTCTATTTTTTCAAGCGATAGCTACTGTTAAATCTTTACAACAATAGTTTAATGCAGAGTCAGAGAAGGGTAAGGGAGCATCCTTCTTGTACACCACCCTACAAAACAATAATAATAGTTCTGCTTTGAGAATTCATTCTTGAAGAGATTAAATGACAATTTTCTGTAGTAGGTCTTCATCTTAAGAATTTTAGAAGGCAGATATATCCCTTCGTTTACTTATTTTTGTTAAGCAAAATGATTCAGTCCATTGCATGCCAATTTCCCCCAGTTTATCAAATTCCCCCTGGTTTGAAGGAACAAATATGCATGCAACACATCCAAAGGTGAGCCAAATATTTTTTCCCCTTAAAGTTCCAGAAAAGACAAGGTTAACCAGGCAAAAAGCGGGATGAATCTATAACCATGTACCATGTATTTAGTGTACAAATCAACTTTGAAGCACAGACAGCTTTAATTTGGGGCTTAGACAGATATACCTGATGGCAACTCTCACCTCCTGTTAAAGGTAGTCCTCTCCATGTGCCTCAGGAAACCCTGATGGCGCCTCGAAATTCTGAGGCCTCATGAACTGAGACACTGACTGCCATTTGCTCTGGACTGTTTGTTCAAGGCTTTTGTTTAAAAAACTTCCTTGAAACTCAGAGATAATGTCTCTCTCTAGAGAGAGGAGCAAGTGTCTTTACAGCCTTAGAAGAGAGAGATTGTATCTCCATTCACAATGAACAACCGGAATGCTTACTGTCTAGTATAGAGATAATGTCTTCCTTGGGTGCAAAGACTAGGCAGGCTCATGGCCCATGCAGTAAAGCTGGTGTTCTTTGGCTCAGAGATCATGTAACATTCCTGGTGGTATGTGCTGGTGGAACCTGGTCTTATTTATCCTGCCTTGTGGAAACTGGACTGCAGGAACTAGCTCAATTAATATCAGAATCCCATTTCTCAGAAATAAAATTTCAAAAATGTTCTGATTTTTCAAACATAACTTCCCTGATTAGAAAAAAATCTGAGACTTATTAATAATATTCAACCATTATGATGAATATGGGATAAATATATCAACATGTATATTCATCAGTACAGTCTTTAATATTTAATTATTTGACCAGTAGTCTTTCACTCCCTTCATCGCCATCATTTTTGCTCCTAGAAAGTGTGCCAAATTGCTTCCTGACCTCCACAAAAATATATTAACATGCTAAGGGCCTTCCCTTGAATGTGCTGCAAGCAGTCAGAGGTTTCAGATAGAAGGGTACAATTTTTCCTCAGTCAGAAAATAATGCTGCTGGGTTTGCCTGAAGGTTTCTAGGCTCTAAGCGGTCATGGTTTTGATGTATTGTTTAATGTTTCTCTCTTTCCCTAGAGTTCTCTTCTGCCACTCTTCACCAATCCACAGCTATCATTCTTTTATACCAAAAGTCAAAAATCATCTCCCACAAATGATGTCTTTGAATTATACTGTACAATGGGGCATAGCAACACTCTCTGGACTTATTAAGCTATGACAACCCTTTCCCCAATTGCACAGTAACTACTCTCATAGACAAACATTTTGATTCAGAAGGTAAAGGAATCACAGGGTACTTTAGGTTTGCAGGGGTAGCTTTGTACCATAAAATGGACATAGCATTCCCTGGTCACATAAAGATGTAAGAATTTTAAGGTCTCTAAGTGGTCCCACTAGGTATACTCAAAGAACATTCCTATTGTCTTCATAACATCTTTCAGGCCTGACTTTGATTATCATAAGCAGCAAACAATGCAGCAGTGTGATGGGTGAGATGTGAGAAAAGCGATGTAAGATATATATAATATATATATATAATCCTGTTTCTAACAGGATTCATAGCCAATCAATCAGAGTATGGGACAATATGCTAGAGTATTAGGACATGCATATTGCAGGGTTGTAAATACAATAGGAAGTTACATTGTGATGGGACATTACGACCCAGCAAGTAGTAGAGACAAAATAGAAGGTAAGAAAAATCTGAAGAGTGGAAATGAAACAAGAAGCCAAGATGGCCCAGAGAAGAAGCCCAGGATTTCTGATAAGGTGATGTGAGTCTAAGTTCTAGTTCCGTCTTTACTGGTGAGGACAGGCTACAATGTGGAGTTAACAACTCCCAATCTCAGTGGTTTAAAACAAAAGGGTTTTGTTTTGTTTAGTTTTTTTCTCCCTCTCATTTCACATTTCAAGACAATCACTAATTGTCAGGGTGTTTTACTAATCCTAGTTATTTAGAAACTTGGGATGATTAAGCAATCACTACCTTGAACAGATGCTGTTTTTAATGCTAGATGAAAAAGAGAGTTCAGGAACATTTTATAATTCTGATCAAATATTCAGCCCAAATGCATTCCATGGCACTTCTCTTAACTCATTGGCCACAACTAGACACATAGTCCCATCCAACCACAAAGAGACATAGAATCCGATCTTTCTACATGTGATAAAAACGTGAGGAGAATAGGAAATATATGGTACATAGGTCAAATTACTATGAAAAGATCTCACTGCATACCCTGCATTAAGTATTTAGTCTCTTGGGGCTCCTGAGTGGCTCAGTGGGTTAAAGCCTCTGCCTTTGGCTCAGGTCATGATCCCAAGGTCCTGGGATCGAGCCCCACATCGGGCTCTCTGCTCAGCAGGAAGCCTGCTTCCCTTCCTCTCTGCCTCTTGTGATCTCTGTCTGTCAAATAAATAAATAAAATCTTAAAAAAAAAAAAAAACGTATTTTGTCTCTTGTATTAAATCCTAAATCCTTTCTCTAACTTTCTAGATATGTGGCATTAAAAATTACTATATATTTGTGAACTCTAGTTTCCTCATCTATGGAAAAACCATAAAAGCACTTAGGAATATTCAATAATTAAGAGACTTAATGTATAAAATAAAACTACTACATTCCTACATTTGATATTCCATAAATGCCTGTTGGATAAACACAAAAGTGAAACACATGATCAACTCCTTCAGACATACTGTGGACTATAATTACAATCTCTATAATTAACATGATGGATGTATATGGTATTCATATTTATGACACAAACATGTTTTCAGTCACATTTATGTGTACCTGAGTTGTAAATGATATAAATGTGTACATATATATTTATATTTAAATCTACATTTCTATGTAATCTGACAAATAAACCACATTTCACTTTTTGGTCCCCAGAGAGGATTCATTATACAGTTGGCATGCAAATATTTGGTAAACATGAGTTCTAAATGTGTACTTGTTCACACCCAAAGTACTGACACCTCTCTGGGAAAAATGTGGAAAATAGCTAATATATATCAAGATCTATCATATGTATTATTTATTTTATTTTATTGTTTTCTAGTCAATAAATATATTTAAGACAGTGGAGTTTAATCCAAATAGAAAATCTTCTTATCCATTCCCTAAGTCTTACAAAAATATAGACATATTCTTTGCAATTTCAATGAAACTAAAGGTTAAAAAATAACAAAGAATAGGGAATTTATCTTTGTAATGATATTAAAATAATTTATTTTAAATATTTATTACATATTGCTCTGTTGATTTTACTCTCATAAGCAGAACAAATTATACCTAATTAATTTATTATCTGTTGTAATAAACTATATAATATAATAAACTATATAATATAATTATATATCAGATATATATATATATGATTTCAGCTTATTCTAGTCAGCAGATGGAATCATTAATTCCATATGTATTTATGAAGTGTTGACTATGGGCCAAACACAATTCTAGGTGTGATGGTATAGCAAGATGAGTAGTAGTTCACATCATAATGGAAGGAAGGAACCATCCAAAAAACAAATAAACAAATTGTATATATATGCATGTATGTGTGTATATGTATGTGTATATATATACATATATATACATACATATGTATATATGTATATATGTATATATATGTATATGTGTGTGTATATATATGTATATACATGTGTGTATATATGTATATATGTATATATATGTATATATATGTATATGTATATATACACATACATATATATGTATGTGTATATATGTATATATGTATATACACATACATATAGACATACATACATATGCATATATGTATATATATGTATATACATATGTACATACATACATACATATACACACATACATGTATATATGTATATATACATGTGTGTATATATACGCATATGTGTATATATATAATACACACACATATATAAAATATATCATATAACCATGACAAATGGTGAAAATATATTTCAAAGGGAGATAAGAAATGTCTGTGACTGTTCTATTTTTAATTACGGTTTGGGGAGGCTTCACCAGTAAGGTTGCATATGAGCCCAGTAGCATGGGGATGTTGCTAGTGAGCAGAAAGTACTTGGTGAGGTTTTGACAGGGACTTGTACAACTCAGGGTACTTCTTTACTCCTGTCAAATACAAGCTTTCACACACACACTTTCACAAATGACTTTAATAGATTAATTTTACCTTTGTCTTAAATCATTTGGTAGTTAGGTATTACTAACATTCTACCTCTCTGCTTCTAAATACCAGTAATCATGTATTACCTTTAACTATTTAGAGGTAAGAGCCACAGAGATGGAAAAGATCGGGAGGTAACTTCGATAATTTTTGGTGATTATCAGTGTTTCTAAAATAGGCTTAATTCATTATGTTCTTTTCTTTAAAGGTTTACTAAAGGGGCACGTGGGTGGCTCAATGGGTTAAAGCCTCTGCCTTCGGCTCGGGTCAGGATCCCAGAGTCCTGGGATCGAGCCCCACATCAAGTCCCACATTGAGCCCCGCATCGAGCCCCGCATCGGGCTTTCTGCTCAGCATAGAGCCTGCTTCCCCTCCCCCCTCTGCCTGCCTCTCTGCCTACTTGTGATCTCTATCTGTCAAATAAATAAATAAAATCTTTAAAAAAATTTTTTAAAAATAAAGGTTTACTAAATCTCACAGTAATGCATGATAATTTATCTTCAACATCCAAATTTAATTTGAAATAGTTTGTTTATAAATGTACACTGACACATAAAAACCTGTGGTATTATATTTAGCAGGAGAATAATAAAAACTGCATAGTCATACATTCTGCCATCATTTTTCTGCCATGGAGACAATTAAACCATATCTATTATGTTCACAGCATCAGGAATGAAAGGATTAGAAAGGCAAAGTTCCTGACCTCAAGACACATAACTTAAGGTAGACAAACAGCACAGAATACATATTCACTGGTATGCAACAAAATGAGCCAATATATTGTATTAATAATATGTTTTGAGAGTGTTCATAAATGAGTTCTTATCTCTATGCTTTGGACTAGGATAAAGCTGATTGTTAGTCTATGAGGTAGGAGACACAAATGATAACTGAAAGATAGTGAAACAAGGTCAATTCTCCAGCTGCATTTATCCAGAAACTTACTTACACTTACATGTGACTAAATTCCAACAATGATTTCTGGAATTGAAGTATATTTCAATATTTTACTTATTTTATTTTCTTCTATCAAACCTGTACTGCATGTTACCTTAGTCAATTAATACACTTCATAAATGTAGGCACTCATAAAATCCCTTAACATTTCTAAAAATTACGACTTTTCATATATCAAATGAAAAAGGTACATCTTTATAAGACTATTTTGGGGATTAAATAAAATAGTACATTCAAGAGCTTACCCTATGGTCTGGCACATAAAAATTCCAGTCAAGGTTAGTGATTTTATCAAAACATTAGAATATGAAAGAATTTCAGCAAAATATATGCAATGTGTACAGAGACAATTTAAATATATGCATATTATACATGTATGTGTACAACATAGGTCTGAACTGAATGGTCCACTTACACACAATTTTTTAAATTAATATGGTATTGTATTATAAATGTATTTTTTTCTTCCTTGTAATTTTCAATAACATTTTCTTTTCTCTTGCTTACTTTATTGTGAGAATATACTATATAACACACATAACATGCAAAATATGTGTTCATTGACTATTTATATTATCAGTAAGGATTCAGTCAACAGTAAGCTATTAATATTTAAGAATTGGGGGTTAAAAGTTACGTGTGGGGCACCTGGGTGGCTCAGTGTGTTAAGCACTTGCCTTCAGATCAGGTCATGATCCCAGGGTCCTGGGATCTAGCCCCAGGTTGACTCTCCGCTCAACGGAGAGCCTGCTTCTCCCTCTGCCTCTGCCTGACACGCCCCCTGCTTGTGCTCTCTCACTTTCTTTCTCTGTCAAATAAAAAAAGAAAATCTTAAAAAAAAAAAAAAGTTATGAATGGATTTTCGACTATGCAGGGGCCAGCATCCCTAACACTTAATATTGTTGAGGTGCCAACTGTATTTATATATATTTCAAGTTTTTTTCAAGACAAATAAAGAGAAATTTTAAAATATCTATTTCCCCATAATTAATATGCCAGTTTTCGTCTTGATTCCCACTTTCAATGAAAATCAAAATATATTATAAACTTTTAATTTGATTGAATAAATAGCTACTTTAGTGTTAAAGTTGCCCTATTATTAAAAGTACCAGCTTAATTAATGTAAGTACATTATGTAATTTATAGTATGCCTAAAGCCAATTTATTTTATACTTGAAAATATTTAACATAAAGAAGTGAAGTATTTCCTCAATATTAAAAACTAAAAATTATTATTTTTTATGAATTAAAACATCTAATGATTTCCATAAATACTAATTTCTTTACCAGCCTATATAACTCCAGGTGGTATAGACATCTTTTTTGTTTACTTTTACTTCAAATTAAAAAACACAACAATGTTTTAGTTTAAAAAGCTCTAAATTTAATATAGGAATAACAGAAACTATCTAGTCTGTTTAGTTGATAGGGTCTTAACATATTTACTTATTTTTATGTCACTATTACCATGACTTAATCTAAATTTTAATGATTTTTTTCAATAAGCCATCTCTATACTTTAAGAAATATTTAATTCCCCAAATTATAAATTTCCTAACTGCTACAATTTCATGTTTTAAAATGTGCACTTTTATACAGAAATTATATTCTGAAGGCATATACTGCAGTAAGTGCTCCTAAGTGAATAATAAAGCAGACACCTAATAGTTCAGTTCATAATTTCTAGGCACTGTGAGCAAATTCAGAATGCTGACTGTACCTTGTGTCGCAATCTGATTAGAGGTTGGTAGGATTGAAGGCCATATCCTGCTTCTTTGGTTGGCCTTCCTTCTGACTCCAGAAAAATGAATCCAAGAACCAAAACTGCTGACCAGCACTTAAACATTCTCATTGGTTCTCACCTGTGAAAATTAGCATTGGAAGTAATCAGAAAATGCTTTATATATTGAAAAAATTCTTCAAGAAGTATTCAATAGTGCGTAGAAATCTCCACAGATCTAATCAAAACTTGTAGGCAATTGCCAACTGAATCCATAATAGGTAAGCATCTCCAAATAAAGATTATGATACCCTTGATCATAACAAACACTGTTTTGTTCACTCACACAGCCTTACACAACATGAAATACGTAGAAATATAAATGCCAATCAAAAGGTATTGAGGAGAATTAATTAAAATTAAGTTGGGGATGCCTGGGTGTCTCAGTTGGTTAAGTGACTGCCTTCGGCTCAGGTCATGATCCTGGAGTCCCGGGATCGAGTGCCTCATCTGGCTCCCTGCTCGGCAGGGAGTCTGCTTCTCCCTCTGACCCTCCCACTTTTCATGCTCTCTCTCTGTCTCTCATTCTCTCTCTCTCAAATAAATAAATAAAATCTTTTAAAAATATATTTTAAAATTAAGTTGAAAGAAAATGAAAAAAAAAAACTTTAAACCATGGCTAAATTTCTAAGCCATATAGAGTACAATTATCAACATACTTTTAAATCTTGAACTTGTTTTTTAGTACATTCGATGAATAACACTTACTAAAACTATAGCTATTATAATTCACTAGCAAAGGCTGGTAAGAGTTTGACAAGATGATCTTCTATGGTAGGTACTCAATAAACTGAGGTACAACAAAAATTAGGCAGAGAGTTATACTGAGTTATGAATACATTTTCCCAATACTATCTAAAAGAATATTTTCCTAAAAATTTCTTAATAACTGTTTTAAACTAAAAGCCATGTGAGTCTGTCCACTATTCTGTGTCTTTAAATATACCAGAGAAATTATAAAATGGCATAAATTTATTATATAAACTCTAAGCCCTCTTTCAAAAAATAAATCTATGCTTTGAATTAAACCATATCCCATTTTATCACTTTCACCAACATATCTTTGTCCCTATTGTGACAATAAAGAAGCTCTTTCTCCCCCCTGTTCTGTACATCTGACTTCTTGAGAAACTTAACCGATTAATTGACCCTGATAGTTATTGTTGTCTAAACTTCCCCCCCAGTTATTAACTTCCATCTTTAAAGGTGCTCAAATCGCCCAGGTTTTAAGATAATTTCTCTCCTCTACTTCCTGAATATTCTGAAAGAGTTGTGTATATCATTCTAGCTAATTTCCGAAACTAGTTCACTCAAGCACGTTTCTATCTCTATCACTCTATCAAAGTAACATTTCTTTGGTAAGACTGATGATTCACAGATCTGTACTCCTGAAACAAATAATATATTACATGTTAATTAAAAAAAAAAAAACAAAGTAATATTTCTTTGTTTCAAGAAATGGTCACTTTACTTGGTGTTTAAGATACCCCTCTCTTCTGTTTCTCTAGAATTTATGAAAATTTCTCAGTCCTTGTGTAGGTTCATCCCACTCCTTTGCTTCACCATTAAATATTATAGTTTATCAAATTTTATTCTTAGCCACTTAATGCTCCCTCCATCCAGCCAGACATTTCAACATCATCTATCTTTTTTTAAAAAAAAGATTTTATTTATTTATTTGACAGAGAGATCACAAGTAGGCAGAGAGAGAAGGAGGAAGCAGGCTCCCTGCTGAGCAGAGAGCCGGACATGGGGCTCGATCCCAGAACCCTGAGACCATGACCTGAACCGAAAGCAGAGGCTTTAACCCACTGAGCCACCCAGGCACCCCTCAACATCATCTATCTTTTTAATTACAGCTACCTCATGCTTTTAGACCACTTTGTTTTTAAGGAACAACTACACTAGCAGTACCTGTTTTTACTACCCAAAAGAAATCTGAAAAGGATTTTTGTTTTCACAAAACCAAACAAACAAACAAACAAAAAAGATGAGAAGAAAAAATAGTGCTCAGCATTTGTTTCGAAGTCATCCCAGAAGCAGCATGCCTCAGGAGGGTGGAGTAGAGAGTGTTGCCCTGACAAGCTCCTTCCCAGGGAGAACTACACTCAGCATCTCAGCACCAAGCCACCAGGATTTTGAACTGTGCCTGTGAGCATCTGTGTTTTATCTGGATTTATTTTGGCATCCAGTAGTAAGAGGTGTCCTAAGGTATCAGAAAAGCCTAAGAGGGGGGTTTGAGAACACTCAAAATTTTTCCATATAAATTAATGGTAATTGCTTCTTTCTATGCCTTTTTTTTTTTTTTTTTTCCCTGATGAAAGAATACATAGGAATGCTGTAGTTTGGGACAGCAGGGGGAAATTTTGCATCATTGCTTCTCATCCAAACTCCAGATTAGACGAGTCAGCCACATGTATACTTCAAAAACGGCTCATGGTATACAAGCCCCACATAAAGTCACCCTTTCCCATATTTTCATTCGCCCATTTAGTCAAGCCAGAAATGAAGAGACACCTTTGACTCCCTTAACTTTCATACTAAACCCATCCCTAAGCTCTGTTAGTTCTGCCTTCAAAAATGTATCTCCCAAAATCAGTTTCTTTCCAGTCTACTGTCAAAACCTGAGTTCACGCTATCACCACCACATTGCCCCTAAACTGCCCCAAACACGACCTTACTGGCCATCCCCATTCATGCTTATGCACCCTGAATCATTCCCTATGCAATAGCCCACACGGTGATGCCAAAGGCAAATATTATGACTTCATTGCCCTTGTTAATAACTTTAGGATATACTCATTTACCCTTAAGATAAAAACCAAAATCCTTGACCTATCCTGCAAGTGCCCACAAAGTCTAGGCTCTGAATGTTTTTCTCTTCTAGAGAACTGCTCTCCAGACACATTGACCTTCATTTAGTTCTCTGAACTTGGTCCATTCTCACTATGAGACTTTTGTACCTTACTTCCTTCTACTGGAAGTATACCTTTTCCCACCCCATTTATCTCCCAAAGACCTTCACATATCAGACATATCTCTTAAGAATCTTTCCCGTAATATCAAGCTTGAGCTACATTTCTTAGTTACTTATGCTCATAGATCAGTTTTCCTTCATTCCAGAACAACCATTTGTAATTATACATCATTAATATGATTATTTCAATAATGGTGGACTTCTTCACTACATTATATATCTCTCTTCTCCTTCAAACTTCATGAATACAGGGATCTGGTGGTTGGTTTTTCATTTGTTTGTTTTTCTCAGCATTATATCATCTGGGCCTAGCAAATTGTCTGGTACCTACTAGACAATAAATGAATGCATAAGTGAATGTCATCCTACATTCAAGAGCGAAAAAAAAAAAAAAAGATTGTATTTTCTTGCATTCTGACAATATTGAATGCAATTCCTATTTCACTACCACTACAAAACATCTGAAACTGAACCAGAAAACTAAATAATTTCATTTGCAATCCATCCCTTTGCTGTCATGTTGATGTATAGTCTAATACTTCTCTCAGAGGTAAATATTTGTTTATAAGACAACTGGATGGAATATTTTAAATCTAAGATAGAGCCCAAGAATAAAGCAAACAGGACCAACTCAGCTGAAGGGATATTTTCTAGGGGTTCTGAATACTATGTTCCTTCGGTTGTCAAACAGAAAAGGTAGGAAAGAGGCATGGCAACAACCTTGTCTCATTATGACAGGGTAAAGGTTGGGTCATAAATTTCTTAAGCTCCTCATTGAAGGGTTTTTATCTTTCTGTCCTCTCTCTCTCTTCCTCTCTCGCTCTCTCCCCCACCACACACACACATTCACACACACATATATTCCACACAGCTACAAATATTTCGTATACTATAAAATATAGATTAAATAAACATTGCTTAATTTTAATAGATGACAAAAAAAAATCTCACAAATTTTGGGTGAGAAAACTTCCACACATTGATAATTAGATCAATAGTCTCCTGAGGTATTTTTTTCTGCCAAAAAGCAATAGGCTAGGAATGTCTGCTTTAAGAAATTTCACAAAAAGTTGGTAACAAGTCAACATTCAAATCTTCAATGTATTATATACAACTTATTTATACCATTTTAATCTACTTCTCATATTATTAGCCATGATTATTTTTTTCATTGATATCCTATATTTTTCATGATTAAAATTTCTTATTAATACAAATTTATATAAAAATTTAAAATATAAAAATAAAAATATATATTTTTTATCTCATCAAAAGCTATCAGACAACTGGAGTGATTTATTTGGTGTCATAGAAAACGAAACAACTGATATTAAAAGTTAGATACCGGGGCACCTGGGTGGCTTGGTCAGTTGAGCACCCAACTCCTGGTTTCAGCTCAGGTCAAGAGATCGAGCCCTGAGTCAGCTCTGCGCTAGGTGAAGACTCTGCTTGAGATTCTCTATCTTTTCTTCTCCCTCTGCCCCTCCCCTACTCTCTCTCAGATTAATTAATTAATTAATTAAATCTTTTCTAAAAAGGTCAGCTACTTTTTGGGGCGGTGGGGAGAACCCTGATTTCTATTGCAGATAGGCATTGAACTCAGCAGTAAGTGTTAGACAAAACAAAAAACAAAGAAAAGTTTCTTCATTTATCTTCTGTGAATGAATACCTTGCAAGATTTTCTTCTTTAAGATATTACTAAGAAAAATAATTGAATCCAATTAGATAGCCATCAATTAGCAACCTAAATAAAAAGATGACACTTCTAGATAGACGCTCAGAAAATAGTTATCATTTTCTTATTTCTCTTCAGCTACAGGATCCAAAGATGTCATTATTATGTCTTTAAAAGTTCACTCCTTCACAGAAGGTGTTCTGGAAATTATAAATCAGTAGTAATCAATCCCATGATATACTGACTCATGATCTCGCTTTCTCAGTACTATAACCTCTGACAACGTGTTAGGTTTTCATAATTAATTGGCAGTTTGTTGATAGCTCAGTAAGAACACTGAAAAGCACGTGACTAAAACAAAACCAGCTGGAACAGATGGTGCAATAATGATCCTATGACTTTTCCTTACAACCTCAACGTTTATATGGAAGCATCAGAAAACAACCTCGTTATTAGCTTAGAGAAAACAAAATGTTTACAAATCTAAAAAGTATCTGCTTAACATTAGATTTAACAAAGTTACACTTGAAAATAGTAAGGGGAATGGAGAAAGGTTTCGCTTCTTCAAAAAATAATGTTTATCTTTGAATCAAACTATTTTATTCACCATATGGTGTAACATGCTGTGCAGCTCATGGCAGTAGGATTTAGACTAGCTATATGATTTAGTAGATTCAAATTTCAGGGATTTTGATTTGTTTACACATTCTCTAGAATTTCACCTCACTTGGGAAAACAAACTAAGAGTGTTAAAGTACTGCCTTAGGAATGAAATATAGCATTTGAGATGGGGAAGAAAACTGTGGTATCATGCATACGAATGAAAAGAATGTCAAGGTGAAGCAAATCCACAACATTCTCAAATGTCGCAGAGAAGTCAAGTATCTGAGGGTTTCTCCTGGAGTGCCCTCACTGCCTCTCACTCCAGCCTAGAAAAATACTGTAGGTCTTTCAACATAGTTCCAGCCACTTCCTTGGTGAAATCTTCCCTGTCAATTTTGTCTGGACTTGACTGCTCTCTGCTGCAATTTTTTTTTTTTAATTTTTACACATCTCTCATGTGTCTTTTCACCTTGCACTGCTGATTACTAATTTAAGATTTATTTATATATACATATATATGTGTGTGTGTGTGTGTGTGTGTGTGTGTACATTAAACTGGTTCTATCACAATCTCTGAGTTTCTTAAATTCCACAGACCTTTGTTCCCTTCTGTAATAGAGAAGTGGCCTAAATGATTACTAGTGCCTTTTCTCCTTTTTGGTATTCTATAATTCTATGAGACAGAGAAATTGACTTCTAACCTACCCTGTCACACTGTATAACCTAAGCAAAACCAATTGCACTACTTGGGCCTCATCTGTAGGAAGAGATTTATGACCCTATATAGTCCAGCATCTGTACCAGATTATTGCTTCTGAGTAGATTTATTGATCTGGAAAAGGTATGAGGAAGAACAGGTTTGAGGGAGAAAACTATTATTCCTTTTTTGGGAGACATTTTGGTGGTCCTACTGGAGATGTTAAGTAGTCGTGGGATATAGGAACCTGAAGTTCAGCGAAGAGGCATGGGTTAGATATACCTATTTAGAGTTCTTAGCATTTATATGTCATCTAATCTAGGTATGAGATAGGAAAAAAATTGGAAAAGAGAAGAGGTCCAAAGACTAAGTTCTCAGGAAGGTTTAGTCAAAACAGAAGATCAAATGCTGCTAAGGAGATAGAGAAAATGAAAATAGTGAAGTTTTAAGTTTGGAGAAAAAGATGCATGGAAATTTTCATTGAAATGGAATGACTGGAAGTCATAGCTCTTATCATCTGGCATGCTATATTTCTATTGGTTTGTTTATTCTCTGTTTCCAACCGGAATGTTAGCTACATAAAGACAGGACTTTGTTAATTACCTGTGTGAATTAGAGCAGTACCTGGCAGACAGCATGAGCTCAATAAATATTTTTAGATAGATAAATGAATGAATAAATTAATGGTGATAAGTAATTAATTTGAAATAGTAGGTATACATTAAGGGATTCTTAATAGTCTTCATGTAATTGAAAATATTCATTAAAACTGACTATGAAATCAATCTAGAATTCAAGTGGCTGTTATTACAAAAGACCTTTCTTTTACACCTGGATCAAAACCAGGTTTTCAGTGGGAAGTTCCTGTGGAAAAGCTTCCCTTGTCAAGGACTGGGTTTTTCATTCCTTTAGCTCAACTGAAATTGGAAGGACCTGAGAGACTAAAAGAAGTAAAAGAATATTTTCTATGAGCAAATCTGTTGAGTAACTGTTTTTATCTTTTGACCCACTTTAACTTCATACCTACTACTTCGAACTCTGTGGTTGAGTTCTAATTTAATACTTCTCTTAGGAGAAAAAAAAAAATTCTAAAGAATCTACTTCCATTATGGGCAATGGATCCTCCTTATCACAGAAGTAGATTCCTTCCACCTAGCAGTTAATTATCCTTGTGGGAGCAATGGATTCTCCTAATGATTGTCTCATCTTCAAATGTTCATTCTAACAAGCATAACTGAAAACAATATGAAAACAGCTACGAGTCACCGCCTTCATGCTGTAGGACCATACTGGAGAACAGTAAAGGAAAAATAGATCGTACATATCCTACTAAACATATTAGGAGAGCACCATATAGTACTTAATTATCCAAAGATATTTTTTCTGGTAAGTATTATTGCTTATATTGAGCTAAATATAATGAAAGAGAAACATAACAGGATAAAGTGTCCAAGTTCAGAAAGCTGGTCGTTGTCAAAACTGGTATCTGAATCCAAGGCTGGCTCCACTCAAATTTGACCCATGGTTCTGTCATATAATTCTACCTTTAAAACACACATAATGACACAGATACAGAAGAAAAATCTGTACAAGTAGTAGCCATAGACAGCAAACAACTACTTAATCAGACTGAAAACTACTGGAAGGGAGAATCTTTCCTTTACATTCACTTTGGATCAATGCAAATGCAGATACAACAAACAAAGGCAGGGATCATGAGAGAGCAATAGCTATGTGACTTCTATGTCCATACTGCATGGGTAAGTGTCTTTCAATTCTATACAGACATACATGAAAATGGAAGTTTCTTTAGTTCTTAACCCTATCTTATTGGTTCATATTGTGAAAGAGACCAAAACTTTGAAATGCCATACCTTGTTTAAAGATGATAATATGTGCAGTACACTTCTTTTTAACATCTGAGATAAGAATAGAATTAAAATTGTTAAATAATAAGAATGATGACCATCAAATTAATTTAACGTTCAAAGGAGGAACTTCTATTTCAATGACATCAAAGTCATTAATTTGGATGAACAAAAACTGCCCAGCTCCTCACCAATTATACCTTTCAATAGCCAGCTTAACTTGAAAAGAAGGAAGCTAAATATAGATAAAATATATTCATTGGCATTTTGGAAGGACTGCAGTGTGAAATGTATAATAATTTAAGCTTGCATTAGGAGAAAGTATTCACACTGAATTCCATTTAATTTAAAAAAAAAAAAAGATGTGTGTACTCTGCTTTAAAAAAATGAAAATCTCACACCGTGAAAAGCATGTTGGGTGGTAAATATTTGTTTCCCAAAGCTATCTTTGCTTTACAAAACTATTTATGCTGCAATCTTTATTTATTTTTTTATTTTATTTATTAAAACAATTTATGCTGTAATATTTATACAAAACTATTAATACTTCTAGTGCACTAAAAACATTTTTAAAGTAAAAAATTTAACTACAACATTGAATACAAAGTAACAGAACTGAAAATCATATTAGAGATGTAGTGTAACCCCTTCTTTTTATATGGGAAGAATATGTTAAGCAGCAAGAATAACCGGTGGGCCCACGATGAAGGTAGTCACGGGCCTGGAATGTCACTGTCCTGATTTCAAATATAATATATTTTTTTAAAATGCTACAATATATTTGACTAGAATCCATTCACTGTGGAAAGAAAGGACACACACATTCAATTCCTTTTAGTGTCTAAGGCACTGTTTAGAAGCCACAGTTCTGTGAACCCCAACAACTTTGTATTTAGTACTCTCTAGAGTTTCCAAAAGCCAACAGAAAGGACAACAGCATCACCATCTCTACAAAATCATATGGATTAAGTAGAATTTTCAGATTTTTTTTTTTTTTTGCTTTGTACATTTATTTTTTCACAATGATCTTCACTGGGAAGATAGTTATATATGGCTATGGCTAAAGTTATATATAGATGGTTATAGCAGTGCTTATATAATTGTAGTGATGCAGTAGTTTCATATATATATTTATTATATATAAATAAATATGTACTTTTATATAAATAAACAATTTTCATGATTAAATATAAAATTTGTGAGAGATATAGTTACATAACCTTATAGATGTTTATAGTTGTATATAGATGGTTATGTACAGTACAGGATATATATTTTTTTAAAGCGTGTTTGACAACAGTGGAACAGAAAGAAACTTTGGGTCTAGCTGACTTTACCAAGAAATTTTATTAAATTATATAACCTTATGGTAGCCTGGACTTCAAATTCTAATTACTGGTGCTTCGAACTGAGGCAGAAAAACAAGACAACATACAGTGACCCATGACTCATATTCTATCTCCCAAAAAAGGCCCCCAGACTTGACTTTATAATATATTTGTGATTCGATAGCAAAAATGTATATTATGTGTAAGCTGAGATTAAATTAATTCCATATGTCAGTTTTTATGATGACCTTCAGTAGGTGATATTAAAAAATAAACTTTATACAATTATTTGTTTACAGTTTATCAAACCATCTGTTGTCAGTTTCTTCTTCAAAATGAATAGATTTATAATGGAGTATTATGCCTCCATCAGAAAGGATGAATACCCAACTTTTGTATCAACATGGACGGGACTGGAGGAGATTATGCTGAGTGAAATAAGTCAAGCAGAGAGAGTCAGTTATCATATGGTTTCACTTACTTGTGGAGCATAAGGAATAACACAGAGGACATTGGGTGAAGAAGAGAAGTGAGTTGGGAGAGGGGAAGAAGAACCATGAGAGACTGTGGACTCTGAGAAACAAACTGAGGGTTTTGGAGGGGAGGGGGATGGGGAGTTGGAGGGGTCTGGTGATGGGTATTAAGGAGGACACATATTGCATGGAGCACTGGGTGTGGTGCGTAAACAATGCATCTTGGAACACTGAAAAAATTAAATTTAAGAAAAATGAATAGAATGGAGTTATTTTTTAAATAAATTTGTTACAATATTCTGGATTACATATGTTGGTATGCACACCTAAAAGAGAACAATTTTTAAAAAAGGGCATCAATTTCCCACCTTGCTGAAAGCCGCAGTCTGCAACATGGGGCAAAATGACTGGTGAAAAGCATGTACTAATATGACCAACATAGTATGAAGCACTTAGCTTTTCTGGACTGTAAGTCCCCCTGGCTTATGTGCGAAAACTCAAAAAAGAAGCAACTTCAATATTGTTCCTATATTTTTGTATGCAGTTTATTGGACATGATGAATTTCTCAATTTTAGCTCAATTTTAGAGAAATCTGACACCAAACAGGCAATTTGCTCCTTGTGGTTGATAATCTGAAAACATTCATTTGTGAAAGCTGTAGCAAAAGTATTTCTAATGCTGAGCAGCAGAATGCTGTAACAGAAAGAACAATAGCTAAAGTCAAAAGATAAGGATTCTACCTGTGGCTGTGTTCATAAACTGATTTTTTGAACACTTGCTCTTTAAGTCTCAATCCACTGTAATTCAGCTTCTACCAAACTAATCCATTGAAACTGCTCTCAAGAAAGTGACCACTTTACTTGACCTCTCTTCCTTTTAGCTTCTGTCACACAAAATTCTCATGATTTCCCTTCACCCGCCTAGCCATCCTTCTAAAGTCTCTTTGCCCACTCTCTTCACTCATCGGCTCTTCTAAAGCTTGTATCTCACAGGTTTTGTTTATGAAACTTAAAAAAGGAAAAAACATTAATCACAATGATAAAGTTCATTTTTTTCTTTGTCTTCTAATTTGCATTCTCAAGAAAAATTTAAGGAACGACATCTATATGTCATGGCAATATAAAGGGAGAGTTATAAATATATATATATATTTTTTTCTTTTCAAAGTAAGTACCAGCTGGAAGTAATCATGGAAACTAATCAATCACATTGATCATTGTTTGTTTTGTTTTGTTTTTCTCCTAAACACTCTGGATGTAACTTTATTGCACTTTGCAAAATGTTAGTTAACGATAAGTAATTTCATGTTATGTTTGGTGTTAAAGTCCTATTACCTTAGTTTGTATCTAAGCTGTAGTGGTAAGTTTGCCTGACAAAATACAAAAAACGATGCTTTAAAGTTTAAAAAATAATAATATATTATATGACCTTGAGGATATTGCCTTAGTTCAAGAGAAGAGAAAATCATTATAGGCACTGTCTTCTGAATTCATTGCCTTCTACCTTGATGAGCACTTAAAATGTAAATTAAGGAAGAATGCAGCTCTTAGGATTGACTCTGTCTAAAATCCCAAAGGTACTATGTTACAGATTTTATTTGCTATTAAAAAAAATCATTGCAATTTTGTCAATGTCAGATTTTAAATTCAACCTATTCCATACCAGGGTTTCTAGCAGCCTATGTTCTTTAAATCAGGGACTACATTTATTGTACAGGGAAAAAATCTGTCACAGTTTAACAATGAAGTGCTGCACAGGGAACAACTTAATTTCTTCTGTATTTAAAACTGAAATGCCATGGGGAAAACTTGTCCAATCATTTAGGTCAGCTGAATCTCAGAGGTATTCTACTTCATATTCAGACAAATATGGGAAAGGCCCAGGATGGAGTCCACAGTTAGTAGCGGAAGTCATGGAGACCCAGAATATTTTCCAGAACAACCTAATGCTTCCCCAGAAGGAGAGGTCTAGGCCACCATGATGTGGAAGGGAAAGAGGGAAAATGGATTAATATGACCTAGTTCTACCATGAGGATTTTCACAGTTTCTCAAAAGCAAAATCTCCACGCTTTCATGAAAAATAGAGAAAGCAGTGGGTAAACCAGGCATAAAGGTAAATAGCTAAGTCAACTGAAGTTGACTTCAGTTCACTGCCAGTGATTGGAACCAATGTAGACAAGAGCAGTTGAAACTTTCCAAGAAATGTCTAACAGGAATTAACAGAAACTGTACTAGCTAGTTAAGTGGCCGATAGTGACTGCGGATTAAAACCTGAGTCATGAGCAAACACGCAGCAGCAGTTGAGTTAGTTCTAAGTGACATAAGAGAACCTGAATTTTATTTTATACCAGTGTTTAAGATTTGGAAAATAAATGACAGGTAAAAGGTTGGATTTAAGAAAAAAAAATTAATAGGGTTGGAAAGAAAGGAAACTGAAGATGAAAAACAAAGAGCAGTAACATGATGTTTTATGATTAACAGTAAAAAGTGCTTATTGGATCTTTATAGTGCTCCAGGCAAAGTATACTATATGCTTTCACATTCTTGGTAACAATCTATCAAGACAAAATCCACGAATTTAGGTAGACTAGACATGTGAATCCAGGTAATACATCCTTATCAACCTCCCACGGTATACATCTTTTGAAGCAAATGTTTTGAGGAGAAAATACAGGCAAGGCACGGGTATCAGTTTGATATCTGAGAATTTCACATATGAGGTCTTTGGGGGTGTCTCTTTCTAATTAAATTTAGGGGCAAATACTTCATGGAATTTACCCATATAGAATTGGTATTCGCTTGCAACTCTATCTGGATACTGTGTCTAGTCTAAAGGCAGGTAACAACATTTAGTAGCAACATCCAAACCTCAGATGGCCTGCTTCAGGACACTTTCAATTCTGCAAAAATCCTGTAACCCTGACAACCAATTTTTTTTTTTTTTTTTTTTTTTTTTTTTTTTTAAGCAACTTTGGTTCTCCAATTTTTCTTTTCTGGGTAATGAATATCAAACTCCCAACAGAACTGGCTGGGCTCAAGACTGCCAGTAAAATTTATCTCCCTTCCTCCATTCTCATGGAATTAGAACCAGAAATGACCATAATGATTCCTTGCTGCTGCTGGAGGCTGAGAGAAATGCCTCTCAAGCTTCTTTAATAAGGGAATCTCTTGCAAAATGGCTCCTTGAACACCCAGAGAGCAGCCAAGAAAATACTGGGTGGTAGCTAGAAAATCTATCAAAACTTCCCTCAAGCACACTTAAATGCTTCTTTTATTTCATTACTTTTCTTAAAAGAGCAAGGTACAAGCTTGACTCAGCCCACTTATTGTCCTACAGTAAACACAAAAATAGCTGAGGCCAACCCCAAGGGGGCGTAATTGCCTGTAAAGCATAAAGGGAAACTAACTCAGGGGTCATAGCGTCCCCTCAAGTTTGGCTTCTGAACTTCTTATTTCTTTTTAAATACAATTTTAATTATATTTTCTATTTCTGCTTTTAATATATATAATTTCTAATTATAATGTATATTATTTATTGTTTAATGGCTCATAATAAAACTAATACTTAAGAAGAAAACCTCTCATAAAAATATTCTCATACATATATTTTCATGTGTAGCTTTTCACTACAGTTTTTTCTAAATCTGGAATTAATTTGTGGGCATCTCATGGGGGCAAGATTTTATTTTATTTTTCTTGTATTTTATTATTTTTTAATTTTTTTGTATTTGAATTTTATTTTTAGCTTTACTTGTATTCTACATAACTAAAAAAAAAATTAAAGATTTTATTTATTCATTTGACAAAGAGTACAAGCAGGGGTTGTGGCAGGGAGAGGAAGAGGCAGGCTCCCCAAAGAGCAGGGGGAGCGGGGTGTGGGACTCAATCCCAGGACCCTGGGACCTTGACCTGAGCTGAAGGCAGTTATTTAGCCAACTGAGCCACCCAGGTGTCCCTCAAGCAAAGTTTTTTTAAGAACTTTAGCTGGCTTATACCTATGTCTTGATTAAATATTGGGTTTCCCTTTATCATGGTTATGTTTTTAAATTCTCTATTTGATCCTATTAACCTCTTTATTCTTATGCAGGTAGCACAGATTTTAATTACTAGACTCTGATAACAATTCTTTTTTTTTTTTAAAGATTTTATTTATTTATTTGACAGACAGAGATCACAAGGGGGCAGAGAGGCAGACAGAGAGGGGCAAGCAGGCTCCCTGCTGAGCAGAGAGCCCAATGCATGGCTTGATCCCAGGACCCTAGGATCATGACCTGAGCAGAAGGCAGAGGCTTTAACCCACTGAGCCCGCTGATAACAATTCTTGATATAGAGTAAGGAAAACCTTTGGTTCTTTTCACTTCCATATCCATTTTAAAAATGAGCATATAGATTTCTTCATCAGAGCTTGTTGTGATTCATATTTAAGTTTGCATTTACCTCTAGACTGTCAGTGTGATTTACTTTAGGTATTTACTTTCAAAGCAGCACATGATGTTTTTGTTAACCTTTATGAAAATCTATCCTTAGTAGGAGAATATAATAGTTTTACATTTATTAAGATTATTGATATATTCTAACATTTCTACAATTAGCTTTTTTATTCCATATATGTGTGTGTGTTGTTATTTTTTAACCGTTGTATATCTTTGATTACTTTGTTTCTTTTCATACTTTCTTTTAGACTGAATGTATTTTTAATACATTTCCTTCTTTCTCACTTTATTTAGAAGCTGAAGATGAATTTCTCCTGTCTAAAAAATTCAATATGACTTTCCTCTGAACAAAAAAATCCTTAAGCTTTCAACATGTTTCCAAAATATAAGACCTTATATGAAATTAGTGATAATAAAAGCCTCACCTTTAAAAGACAATAGGATATTAGATTACACTTAATGTCGATAGTTCATTTAATTTCTGTATTTGCCATTTTTTCCTTGCACACCATACATTTCTAATGGTTTACTTCTATGTTGAGGAAAACCTTTCTAAAATATTTCAGTGTGGGTCAATAAGAGGTAAATTGTCTTGTTCTTTGTGTCTTAAAATCTCATCTTCCTCTTAATATTAAATCATATTTTAGATAGGTAAGCAACTTTAAGTTGGTAATACTTTCTCTCCAACACTTTCAGATGTTCTGTGGCTTATATTAATTTAACGAAAAGACTTCTGTTAATCTAATTGCCATTCCTTTGTAGGGAATGTGTTCTTTTTTCCTTGGTAGCTTTTAACACTCTCCTTGTTAAATTGACTTATTTATTTTTAGCACTTTTTCTTGATAAATTTCTCAGTAGTATTCTGCAATTCATCATATTTTGTTTTTCTGTATAACCTAGTGTGTTAACTTCTCCATTTAACTTTTATTTAAATGTTTATAGGTATGTTTGCCAATATTTCAAATTATTTTGTCCTTTAAAAGTGTTCTTATTTTTATTTAGTTAACTCTGATTTCATTTTATAATGTATTATTTTTGGACATTATGACTTATCTACTTGATGTTCCTCAATGTATTTATTTAAAAATTTGTCAATCCTTTTTCTTAAATAGCATTTCTTCTGAAACATAATCACCTTCAGTTATGTATTTCCTTCTTTATTTGTCATGTTGTTGGATGTGTGTGCATGCATGTGCCCAAGATGAAATGGATGTTTGGCTGCGTCTCATTCTACCTCCCCAGTCTAGTACTGGCAGCTTTGGGCTTCTTCCATGTTACTATGCTGAGAGCAGTGCAGTAAGCCATCAAGCTTGTGATTAGCTTGCCTGATCATGAGGGTTTCTTTTTTTTTAAAGCAGTCCCCTCTCTCAAGGCGAAACTTAATTTGCAGCACTGACCAATCTTTTTTCCTCCATCTCAAAACAATACTAACTTAAACCCTGAATTCCAACAGCTTGGTTCCAGCACCTCCCAAGAATTTGCCTGGGAAGTTCTTTATCATTAACCAAAAGAACTTACTCTCCAGGGAACTTTATCAGTTTTCCTATATAAACCTGGCTTTTGCCACCAACGCCTTCTGCTTATCCTCAAAAGTACGCCTCTTTGATATCCCCCTTTTTGTTTTAATTATTATATGTTTTATGCTGAGGAATACCCTCATGAGATAAATAAGGAAATGGGGTTTTGCTTGTTTTTGAGTGTGCCGAAGGCATGCTCTCAATGTAATCTATCTGTGACTATTGGACTTGCAAGGATAGAACCAATATTAACTAATTATTCAGTAAATTAAAAAAAATTGAGTTGTCAAGAATTCAAAAAACAAATGGATCTCACAGAAATACCATTTGCAAGTCATTTAATGAATACATATATCTTGAAACCATTTGGTTTTCTAATTTACTTAGATAAATTTAGTAGCATTTTCATTAACTTTTTCATGATAAAAGTTAAGTGGAATTTTTTTGCACTATTAAGCTCTTAAAAATACAAATGTAAATACCAAAACACTAAGGTATACATACTATAAGGCCATATAACCAAGAAATCTGAGAGGGGAAAGAAGTGTCAATCTCAGTGGAATCTTTTATAAATATTAGACAAGAATGATATATTATTATTAAATTCTTACACTAACAAAAATGCTGGGGTGGTAAAAATTGATGAGAACTTTTGAAAATCATGACTTGATTTGATCTACAACCCTGGAAATAATTCAAATGATCCACTACGGAGATTCTTACAAATTTCCTTTTTTGACATATCCCTCTATTTGTATTAATTTTCAAAAACTACAGAGCAAGTAATTAACATGCTAAATTTAATCTAATGCCAATGTAAATCCAGTCTCATGAAACCTGAAACACTAGAATTTTATATTTGAAAGATACATTAGAATTATGTAGTCCAAAGTCATTTCTCACAGATGAGGGAAAAGAGTCGGTATCATGAGCTGAACTCAGATGGTGCTTAGCTAATTAATTGGTAATAGCAACAGGCTCTCTGCTCAGTGGGGAGCCTGCTTCCCCCCACCCCTCCTGCCTCTCTGCATACTTATGATCTCTCTGTCAAATAAATAAATAAAATCTTTAAAAAAAAGAAAGAAAGAAAGAAAGAAAATGTCTCCCAGAGAATTGTTGGAATTTACGATTTCCAAGTAAATCTCTGCAAGTTTTCATATTCTTAGCAAAAGTAATAAAAAAAAACTTTTGATGATACCTTTGATCTTGCATAACAAATTCTTAAATAAGACATAATCATCAACAGACACATAATAATCAAAAAAAAGGATACTATTTATAGTCACTGAGAATCTTAACCCAATGTTGTGTGATTGTGAAATTTTTTAAAATTGGCATCAAACTGTATCATGGCAGTATTAATAAGAAAAGGCATCTCTCAAAAAAAGGGGGGGTGTCTCTCAGCTCCATGTAAAAAAACAAAATAAGATGAATACAAAAAGGAAAAAAAAAACAGTTACTTTGAATTGAATAACTTAATGTAACATAAACAATACATTTTTGTATAAATACATTTTGTATAAATATCTACGCAAGTGCTAAATTTAAAAAAATAATAATTTTCCAAATTTTATAGCCTCAGAAATAGTGCTCAATGACATGTCTGCTATGAAGGGAAGAGAGGAAGAGCTTAATCAAACAAAACCATCAATTCCTTTTGGATTTACTCTTCACAAGATTTAAAATGTGTCCTTTTTTTTTAAGAGGCAACACGCTAGGCTATAAATATATTTTATGAAGACAATACAGTGAGATTAAAAATATGAAGCAATAGAATTGTAAGAACCTAGCGGGATAAAGCCCATACAGGTACTGAACTTTTTTTTATGTTCTGAAATCATCCTGCCCTTTGAAGCAACAAACTGAAGGTCTTGTAAAATGATTGTATTCTGCTCTACCTGACCATCTGACAAAGAGTTTAGGAAAAAATTATCAGTGTCTGGTCTTTGAGAAACTTTTTCTGTGTCTATAAGAGTTCATTCTTCAGAAGGAAGAATACACCATATCTGTAAGTGTAGTATTACCTGTACAAAATGTTTCATCATAACTATAAATTCACCCTTCATCAAACGCATAATAAATAGGTTCGTGGGTTTGAAAATTACAGTCTTTTAAAACAAGCTCAATCAAGACTGAACATGGTAAGCACTTCCTACGCAACTGATTAGGAAAGTGCATGAACTAAATTTCCGTGACCTATGTAAACAAAAGCTAATTATCTTTACAATCAGATTTTTTCAAATGACTGATAGTCGACATTAAATAAGGAAAAGCTCCAAGTGAATGTGTTTTTCTTTTTTTCCTAGTTTTGTGTTTAAATAAGCTGTGTCACCTCATAGAGATCTATAGAAAAAGCCCTTCCAAATATGTCAGGGCCTACATAGTTAAAACAATAAAAATCAAATATTTTTTTTATTTTAAAAATATTTTAAAAATTAAAAATAAAGAATTAGTAACAATAACAAAAGTTTGTTTAATTATTACTTATTGCAGACTTTATGTTAAGCGGGTTATATGAACAATTCAAACAAAACAACTTAGACTGATGTGTAGTGATTTGTCCAAGATGACTACACTGACGAAAGTTCTGGATTCTGGTTACTCATGATAACCAAAATCAAGGATTGTAATTATCAATTCACTATGGAACAGGCACTGGCTATATACTTTTAAATCTTCACCTTATCAATATTTCCATAATATAAATATGGCATAAAGCACTAAATATGGTAAATAATTATGCATTGAAACTATTTCCCTGCTTATGTATATGACTTATTCCCTTAGACATACATATTACTCTGTATTAATACATGCATGTCAATCCTACCATTGTGGTAACTTTAAGCCATGTTTCTTATTACATATATGAATCATATTAAGTGTAAAAGGCAAATACTTTTAAATATCATTATTGTATCACAGAGCCACATTTTCCAGTGCAAAGACTTATACCCTATGTAAATATATCATTTGAATTAGAATACAATTTGGATTATGCTCACTGCAAATGTGGTGATCCAATGGGCTTATGTACTATTGTCTGCCATGGTAACCATAATATAATCCCACTAGAAGATTTAAGAACATATCTAAACAAGCAGGGACACATTACTGCAGTCACTCCTTATGTAGAATTAGAATCTCAGACATCAACTGGGTAATTTAAGTAATCATGGAACACGATTTCTCCTTGGAGAGATAGAGTAGGGTGTTCCATTATTTGTGGGCTAATAGAGCTCCATGAATATGTTATAGTAAAAGAATTAATCCACTACAGTACTCGTTTGCACTCACACAGTAAAAAAAAAAAAAAAAAAAAAAAAAAAAAATTGTAGATTGTGGTTATAACAAGGTCACACTGTTTAATATCAAAAGCAACTACGTTTTAGAATTTGGGACTCTTTGGCCACTGAAGGACAGTTCATTTGATCTTCTCTAAAGCTGGCCATCTGGTGGCATCATTTCAAATTGAAGTCATGTTCTAAAAAATGTACTGTGATTCTCTGAGGATGTGGCTAAGCCATTCAACTCTATTTCCAGAAATTATAGTAATCAAATGTCACAATGATATAAAATTATCCCATGGAATTGGAGAGTACCTTCTACAGCAGGAGCTTCTCACTGAGAGAAGGTTCCCTGGGCTGGAAGGATGCAAGCAGCATGAGAATAAAAATAAAAAATGGCAGGCATAATGAGAGGGCCCAGGGGTGTCCATAATGACGTTGTTCTGTGCCGTTTCTAGCTCACTGACTTTCCTCACTGACAGCAGACCTTACACTATGTCTACAGCTGTCAGATTTTGGTGGGCAAGAGAATTTTAGACCCCACCAGAGAGATTCTGATTCCAGAGGTCTTAGAGAAAATCCAAGTATCTGCATTTTAAGTAGGCATCACAGAGGAATCCCAACACTGGGACTACAAACCTCACACCTGTGAAACACTGCTTTAGGAAACAGGTTAACCTCAAAGCACTTCAGTTGTATTTGCATCCTAAGGCTTAGCAGAGTATTTATTTGTTTGTTTGTTTGTTTTTTGTTTCATTAATGAAAATGAGTGTGGTATTTCAGTGCCTGAATATGGGTTTTGTTCTTAATCTTAGCACAGTCTTAATCTGTAGGCACAATTGTATTTATTTCAATACTCTCAATTACAGGGCTAGGGGCCAGTGGGGGAAACATGTTGAGACTACAGAGGCAAAATATTGTGCACATTAGCATTTTTAAAATTTAATCTCTCATTTTGCCAGAGGGATAGAAGGTAGAGGAAGGGGCAAAAATGGTGAATGGGGGTGAGAGGAGCAGGCTTCCAGTTATGGAATGAAGAAATAAATCATGGGGCAAATGGTATGACACAGGGAATATAGTCAATGGTACTAGTATAGTGCTGTATGATGAACAACAGTAACTATGCTTGTGGCAAACATGGTTGGACATATATACTTGTGGAAACACTATGTCGCACATGTGGAACTAATGTAACATTGTGTGTCAACTATACTTCAATAATAATTTTTAAAAATATAATCTTTCTAACCGGAAATGAAATCATTAGTGGCGTTAAAAACAACTGTTCCCGAGTTTAGAGATAGGGCATCTTTGCCATAGGTGGCATAAGAAACCATCTTCAGAAGTATGAAGGAGAAGTCACAATCAAGACAATTGCAGATATTTATTTATATTTTTTTGTCAAGATTTCACCATATGCTTTGCACGAGGAACTAATTCCTTCTTATCTTCTAGAGGAGAAAGTTGTTTGGTCCCCCAAGATTGTCGACCTGTGATCTCTTAGACACTGTTAAGAGAATGTAACTATTTTTTTTTAAATCTGATTTTTGTTTCATTATTAGAAATTGATCAAAATCATTTCAATATGTAGCAGAGAAGTAGTGGTAACATAATTCTAATAGTTGTTCAAAAGCTTAGGGTTGAACTTAATATATTTTTACATGCATTTGAGCTTTTAACAGCATTTGTGATTCCCAAAAACAGTGCAAGTAAAGGAGTATTGGAACTCTGGTTTGCAGAGTGTACAACTGAGCGACTGACAACAAGTAGATGAGTACCGCCTCAAAGTTATACAGAGAGTATGTAAGGTCAGTCTCAGCTCTATGGTTCCTTACTTATCTTTTCCACAGCATATGAAGAAGAAATTGACATGTACCCTTGTTTATGGATGGCTTTTTCCCCCCAACTCCCTGTACTTCCTCTCCCCCTTTTCTTTTTGAAGGCCTGTACCATCTTATTTTCATGTAAATACTGAAAACATTCATTTTAAAATGTAGCCCTTTCTCAGACTAGATCAGTGTTTCAGCTGGTGGGAGATTCCCTGAATATCTGAAAAGTGAAAAAAGCAAAACTCTGTCAAAGTAGTTCCTTGGACCTATGAATCTTCCCATATTTGTGATGTCTGGTGCTGTGAAGTTCCCTTTAAGGAATTCACATAAGCAGCTCTAAAACATAAAGGAGTGGAGATCACAACACACATTAAGCTCCTTTTTCTGTGGTATGACTAACTTTCACCAGGGGCCTGGGGCCACTGGCTGGTCTCCCAGGCTCTCTGGCTTCTTTGTCTCTCTCTAAAGGAAACAGACTTACTGTGCTTACTTTGGAAGTGCAATGAATCCTGATGGCTAGAAGAACTTCTGGTGTTGCCCCAGCTTTGTGTCATGTTAGGGACATCATTGAAATTGTTTTGATGTGTTTTGATCAGTCATGGGATGTGGAATGGATGATCTTTGGGTCTCTTGGAGCTCAAAATTCTGATTTCTAATCTGTAGTTTCCACTCTCTTCCCTCTTCCCTATGTACAGTTGATTTTCTCACAAGTCTACCTCTGGGACACTGTACTGTAATATTAAAAAATAAAAATAATCCTGAGAATTTTAAGCACAGTGGTGTCTCAGGCCACGGAGGCCTCGTGGAAGTGTTTTGGGGGAGAATAAATTAAAGTCAGGGGACTTAGAAGTGTACTCAGTAATACTAAATAATCAATTTTAAAATATGTGATTATCCTGCCCCTGAAGTTTCCCATCTCACAAGGTATATTTTAATCCGTAATTGGTTGATGAGCTTCAGGCTAGCAATTACACACTCTTTTCTATTAAATGACATGGAAACCACCTGAGAATATTTCAAAAATGCTTTAATTTGTTTGCAAAAGGTATCTGAAAGAAAACAAAACAAATATAAAAGAACTTAGTAGTTCATTGGTTTGCAAGGTGTATTTTTTCTAACAATACAAAAACATTGGAAGAAATTAACAATGTAACCCCTTCTCATTTAGCTCCTGGAAATTTTAATTCCATAGCCCTTTCCCATGCTGAAGCTAAGGGAGAATAACAAAGGTATTATCCTACACAGGCCTCAGAGGAGTTGTTTTAATAGAATGGAATCATGGCTGCTGATCTCATTTTCCCATAAATGTTCACAGCTCAATCTCATGGAATGGCTGTGTTTACCACCACTGAAGTTTATAATCAGTGTTAACACAGGAAACTTAGACAGTCAGCCAGGCAGTCCTTTTCTTCTCTTGTTAACTGGGCTTGTTATTACTGTTTCTTCAATTTCCTAGAGGATTCATGTACATAATCATGTCAGCTGCTAAACTGGTGGGAATTGAAGCTATTCTACATTTTGAAAGCATTAGCATGTGCCAACTTAGTAGCTACATAAATTAATGCTTTGCTTTTCACTTTTTAAAAACTTCTAGCAGTTCAAGCATCTCTAGTTTTTTGGTAGATATGTGTTGTCAGCATAGAGCAACTTGAGTTTTGGCAATTATCGACTTAATTAGATCATTATGGAGCCAATCAGAATAATGAAGTCTTCAAAGTAAGTTTACCAAGGTTTTGTTGTCAGTATTTGAATCATTTTACTTAATTTCTTCATATTTATCATATTATTATTCAGGTAAATGTTATACCTCCATTACATTTACATTTAAAATTTAATTAACAATAATCATTAGCACACAGTTCATTTCTAAAATATTTTTTCTTATTATAAAACAGATGTGTCTTGATTGTAGGCATTTATAAAATGCATATGAGAGAAAACAGAATAAAAATTATTTGTAATTCCACAGTCCAGAGTGAAGATGCTTAATATTTTGGTGTATTTCAATCTTTTCATTTGCATATAGTTTAAAATAAATGCCTTACAGTTCAACCCATGTAACTATGACTTCTTCCCCTTCTATTCCACAAAAACTTATCTCACTGAATCTCTTACATACTCATTGTTGCTAATTTTAATGAAAACCTCTTTATACTTTCTTATCTGCCTTGGTTTTCCCTAAATAATTGGGTGCCATTATGTATTTCAAACTCTATGAGGTCAGGGATCTTTCCATCCTATTTACCTTTGTGGTCTAGTGCTAGTAGAGTGCGTGGCACATAAGTCCCTGGATAGTTTGTTGAATAAACAATCATATCCCTCATCTTCAAACAATACCTCCATTTTATTTTACAGCAATAACTTGTGGATTTTCCATTACTTATCTAGAAAGGTGTTTAAAATCTCTTTCATTTTTCTCTTGTTCTTCTTTACTTTCAAAAACCAGTGACTTTCTGCTCAACCTCTTCATCTTTCCACTCTATCTGGCTCTCCATGTAATCTTGTGATTTCAGTTGTTATCTTTCCCAAATCAATATCCATCAGAGATATTCCCTTGCCAGATTCATAAATGTATGTGTTTATTGTAGCTTTAAACTTTGATACATATGCATCTCAGAAGCAACGTGTTCTAAGCCAAAAAAAATTACCCTCTCGCTTCCCTAAAAACAACTACATCTTTCTGTGAGGTCTTCAAGAAATAATCATAACTGAAGTGGAGTTGGTTTTGAGAGATGTTAAGATCCTAGTTAAAGTGAAAAAAAAAAAAAAAGAGGGATTGAAGACAGTCAAGAGACATGTCCATGATAATTACTTTTGAGGTAAATGCAGCAGCAAACCAAATTATTTACTAAGAGTCTGTCAAGTTTAGGTTTTGTATCTCTTGAGTTGGGGAAGTTGTGGATATAAAAATTCCTTGAAACAGGGACTTGGTTAGAGTATTAACCCAAAAAACTAAACAGAACTCTACAGCAATATACTGGATTAATAAGCCAAACAAGCTACAAAAAGCTATAACTCTACACCAGAAAATCTAGCCTGTGAATATAGCCATTTATATACCAAAAGGAAGTAATCTAACTTAAAGTTTTAGTGAAAAATTATATATTTCTTACCCCAAACTATGCTTTCCAAAATGAATTCTGCAGAATACTGGGGATATATTAGCTGGGTTTATATAAGAAGGAAACAGACTTAGATGGTCAAATAAAATTTAGGGAAGCTGATACAAAAAATATTTTTTTTTTAAATTTTATTTATTTATTTGTCAGAGAGAGAGAGAGAGTGAGCACAGGCAGACAGAGTGGCAGAGGGAGAAGCAGTCTCCCTGCGGAGCAAGGAGCCCGATGTGGGACTCGATCCCAGGACGCCGGGATCATGACCTGAGCCGAAGGCAGCCGCTTAACCAACTGAGCCACCCAGGCGTCCCACAAAAAATAATTTTATAAATGATTTCTCAGGGACTTCAATATGATAATGTGTATTGGAAACTCCAAGAGGAAGCTGTAGTATGCATGGTTTCTTAAATATTCTTAACAATTCTTACTGTTTTTAAAAAAGAATATATTAAGGGATAAATAGACTTGTGATTAAACTTTGAAATAGACTGCTATAAATAAATGTATGAAACACAGTTGCATATAGTGGGTACTAAGCAAAATAAGATCTTAAAGAATAGAGTATACCAAACAATGAAGAAACATGTTTAAAATATAATTTAACTTTTTCTCAGCTACTTTTCTATGCTGGCTATAAGTAAATAGCTATTATCATAATTCGCCCATCAAAAAATAAATAAAAGCTGGTGGGTATTTTCTACATAGGGAATAATTATAAAATGTGCCCCCTAATTTTAACATGCATTACCAAAAAATCCACACATGGGGTACCTGAGTGGTCGGTCAAGTGACTAATTCTTGATTTCATTTCAGGTCATGACCTTTAGATGATGAGATCAAGCCCCGTGTCCAGCTCTGTGCTCAAGGCAGAGTCTGCTTGAGGTTGTCTCTCTCCCTCTCCTTCAGCCCCTCTCCCCACTAGCATGCTCTCTCTCTAAATAAATAAAAATAATAAAATTTAAAAGTCCACATATAAGTGGATTCATTTGAATCAAACTCGTGTTGTTCAAGGGTCAGTTCTACACACATTCACATAGTAGATATGAATATAAATAAATATAACATAAGCCTTCTCTCTCTTAAATGTACTAAACAATATATGCACTTCAACAAACTAGCACTAATCTAAACATGAAGCAGTTTTTTTGATAAATCATGGTGTGATGTAAAGAACACTTCAGAGTTAAAGAAACTTCAATTAAGTAGTTAGCGAATTAATTAATTTAATTAGTATGTATTATAACAGCACATTTAAAGATTAAAAACCATTGATACTAATACTGGAGCTCATCTTAGTACATGCAGATATAATTCTCTTGATTAAATTTAAAATAATGCATGATAAAAACTCTTAGCAAACTAAGAATAGATGGAAACTACTTAACCTAAAAAAGGACATCCAATTTAAAAAAAAAATATTAAGAATGTCATACTTAACTGAAATAATCCCTAATAAGATCAGTAACAAAAAAAATGCTGCTATTATCAATTATATTAAGGATTGTACTGGAGTCCTAGTCAATGCAATTAAAAAGTAAAAATAAAATAAAACCTATAGGGGCGCCTCGGTGGTCAGTGGGTTAAAGCCTCTGCCTTTGGCTCAGGTCATGGTCCCAGGGTCCTGGGAAGAAGCCCTGCATCAGGCTCTCTGCTCAGCTGGGAGCCTGCTTCCTCCTCTCTCCCTGCCTGCCTCTCTGCCTATTTGTGATCTTTGCCTGTCAAATAAATAAACAAAATCTTTAAAAAATAAAATAAAATAAAACCTATAATCGGAAAGTTAAGGCAAAAATCTACTTTTAGTTATGTGACTATCCATATAGAAATTGCCAAATGCATTTTTATTCTTAGAATAAATAATTTGCTGAACCAAAAGAAAAAGTCCACATGCAACACAAAATTTTCGCTCTTTAGGCCGTAACATTCAGGTAGAAAATGTATTTTTTTAAGTTAAGATTTAGAGTATCAATAAAAAATATAGAAAACTCCTTTATAGAAGAAACTTAAATATTTTACTGAAAACATCAAGCAAAGTAAATAGATGGCAACATTGACTATATTTTGGAAAGAAGAATTCTCCATCATTGATATACCACTATTCCTCAAACTGAGCTGTAGAATCAGTGCAATTCCAATGAAAATCCAATTAAGGTTCTTTACAGAACTTGATAAGCTGATTTTACATTGCATATGGAAATAAAAAGTGGCAAGACATCTAAAAATCCTTGAAAGAGGACTAGGTGTGGATGTGATGAAAAAGTTTGAAGGGTGAAATGATAGACGTAACAAATCATGGAATAATTCAAACATACTGAAGACTAAACCTAAGCCATGCATTTTGTAATACGCAGGATATCGCTCACTTTGTGATAGATTTCAGAGAACAATAAAGTAGATTCAAGAGAGGACACATTTAAAGAGAGAAATTTGATAGAGAGGTAGAAATTTACAAAGAATCTTGCCACAAGACAAAGGAGAGAAATAGAATGAAAGATGATCATGGTCAAAGGTGTTTTTGCTTGTTTGTTGATTTTGAAGATGGGAAAAATTACATTTGTTCTTTTATGCTGATAAAAATAATCCAGTAAAGCAGAACTTACTGATGAGGCTGAAAGAGTGAGGAAGAATCCTTCGAGCAATGTCCTTGAGAACTAAGAGAAGATGTGATACAGTAATTGATATGCTCCAAAGTTTTTTTAAGTAGAAAATGAAAGAATAAGCATTATCATTCATATGCATTCAAACATGCATGAACTTGATTTTTACTTTTGTCAATTATTAAGAATAAAACGTTAGTCATATTATTTAAGCCTCTCTCTACTTTAGCTTTCACCTGTGCAATCATACCATCCTATGAGGCTGTTGTCGAATTAAATAAGATAATGTATGCATAACACCTAACAATTTGCTCTGACACACATTGGGCTCTGAAATAATGACAATTATTAGTATTCTGATTTTTAATGAGAGAATCAACTACTTCATCCTTGAACTATTTCTCTGATTGTTACAATCAGTTAAAGACTCAAATGCAATGTCTATAGCTATTTAACAGTTTCTTAAAACAGGCTATGTTCTGCTAAAACAAAACAAAAGAAAACACACATACTGATATCCAGTGATAGATAACATTAGATATATTAACTCAAACAACACCTACACTTTTCATAATTAACCATCTGCAAATTATACTTAATCGGGTCATTTTGTTTCCACTATATATTAAGTTACAATGATCCAAAAAAATCCACTTTATAAAAGTTATTGACTATAGCTTGATTTGTAGCAAGGCATTTATATACGTTTTATACATCAAATTTAACTTGATTTAATTCAATTATTTTATTTTAAAAATTTTAATTATAAGCTCACATTGTTACCTTCCAGTGCTCCTTATAGAATTTAAATCTGGGAGCAGATGATTCTTTTTCAAGATCAGAATTTGTACCAAAGACAATCTTATATATGTTTAGTGGTCAAAAAACCATAAATGCTCCATCTTAATTGTATATAATTGGCATTACTGACTTAAATGTCCAAAGCATATTATTTCCTTTCCATTTTTCTCTTCTTACTTCAAGTGTTCCTTGGCTTTCATGGCGATTATAAGTTGCATATTTTTTAAGTACTTGAATCTTTGAATCATCATACACACTTTAAAAGACTAAGCCTTAGAATCTCATCCCAACAGCTAAGATGACATTTTATCTGACTTCTAAAAGACACACACATACACATACACACACACACACACACACACACGGAAGTGCTTGCTTTTACAGTTTCTAAGAAGAATTTCTCTTAAGCTTTTTGTTTTCTCTCAAGATTATATAATTGGTGGGTAAACATTACTATTCTCACAATACCTGTCTATCTTGGAGTCAAAATTATTTACTGAGAAAATTCAAGACATTGAAACTACCAGGGTGATGACCCAGTTTTGGAAGGTCCATAATTATGTCTAAAACAGAACCTGCTGACAGAGTTCAAAGCTTGGGATTTCAAAATTATTGGATTTTGAATGCAATGAAATGCAGCAAAGGGCCTTCACTGGCCTCAGTGGGGGAAAGGACTTGCCTAGTGACTGGTCTGAAGGAGATAAACAAAACGTATTCTAATGTGATCCAAAGTTAATGAACTTTCAAGCATGCACGAAAGGAACAAAATTCAAATGCACACATCAGTGATTTATATAGCTATAACTTAATTATTTGGGAGGAATTTCCATTTGTGTTATATGTTCTATTATCGATGTAACTCAATTGGATTGCCTTCTTATATTTGCATTTTAATGCACTAAGAGGATTTAATTTGAACTTTTCTCCCACAAGGCTATTCCAAATGGAAATTTATTTCTACGTTACTATTTGAGCTGTATTCCATTCATTACAATCAAACATGTCAGAGTGTACTATGTTGCATACAATCACTCAGACTGTGTGATTAGTATGGAATCAAACTCAACTTAATTTTTTAAATAACTTTGTCAGCTCTGGAAAATGACACCAATTCAAAGCTGTGCTTCATCATGATGAGGTTGTAAACATCAAAAACATCATGGTTATTTTGAAAATTTGATTAGACATATATAATGATCAATAGGAAAAAAGTGAATTCATATTTCATCAAGGAACCAATGCAGAAAAGCAAAAAGAATTAGCTAAAATCTGATATATTGTACACATATTATTGTAATATTGTTTGTTAAATTTATTTTTATAAATCCATTTCTTTGTTTTGGTGTTTTCTTATAACAAAGCTTATAAAAGTATATGGTTTTTTAATTTTAATTTTTATTTTTTAAAGAATTTATTTATTTATTCGACAGACAAAGATCACAAGTAGGCAGAGAGGCAGGCAGAGAGAGGAGGAAATAGGCTCCCTGTGGAGCAGAGAGCCTTATGCGGGGCTCCTTCCCAGGACCCTGGGATCAAGATCTGAGCCGAAAGCAGAGGCTTTAACCCACTGAGCCACCCAGGCGCCCCAAAGTATATGTTTTAGAATGCAAAGTTAATTCTAAAGAGCAGATATCCACACAGAATTATTGTTACAGTTTTTAAATTAAGAAGTGAGAATCCTGAAAAATTCTTTAAAAAACATAAATTTCTGTATAATACAATAGCATTTTGAATAAACCCACATCTAGCACCCGTACACACACACTCACACACACAAACACACAAGTGCAAATCCATACAAACATTCATATTTACATATATAGATATACACATAAAATTGGAATTTATTTTTTAACAAATAATGAAATGGAAGTATTATAATTATCTCAACTTTTTAATGGGTTTTAAGAAATGAAAATTAAAGTGCCTATTTAGAAATATTAAGGGCAAAATGCTTATAGAATAGTGTTGGTAAGTATGACAGAAATAAAACTTTATTTTCAAAATATCTTTAAAAAGGTAAGTTTATAGAAGTTTTTATATAGTATTTATAGTCTAGATTGCCTACATTATACCACAAAGAATTCCAAATCTCAGAAACCTATTTGTTTTTCAAAGTGAATATTTGCCTGTGCTATATATCCATTACTTGTTGGCAGGAAAAAGTCTTTTTGTGGAATTACTAAAATAAATAAATTAAATAAAATGACCTGACAAAGAATTCCCCATCTTATGACACCGTCACTCGACATGAGCGTCAGGATATGCCATTGCAGAGGAAGAAAACATAGACAATCAGGCACCAGCTATTAAACACTGACAGACAGGAGTTCTCCTATTAGGTCTACTCCCTTTTCACTGGCCAAACAAGTCACGTGAACACATCTACCTTCAAGAGGATGACAGTGTAATCTCTGTATATGCTCAAATAGTAAAGTGAATTTTAAAAAATTGGTGAGAAATAATAATTTCTACCATACTTCAAGATCTTTTTCTTTTTTAACAAAACTGAACTCCCAATGTGGAACTTGAACTCATGACCCCAGGATCAAGAGTTGCATGCTCTACCTACTGAGCCAGCCAGTTACCCCTCAGGCCCTTTTGCACTGTAAAGATTTTAACACCCTAAAATGTATTATGATTCTTAAAGACTGGTGGTAAGACTGTACTGAATTTCCTAAACTTTCCTAAAAAGTGATTTTTTAAAAAGATTTATTTATTTGAGAGAGACAGAGACAGAGGACAAGCATGGAGGGGAGGAGCAGAGGGAAAGTGAAGCTCAAGCGGGGAGCTAGAAGTGGGGCTCCATCTCAGAATCCTGAGATCATGGCCTGATCCAAAACCCAGCCTGGCTTAACTAACTGTGGCTCCCTGGCACCCCCCAAAAGATGACTTTTTATGTGGGATATTTTTGCACTAAATTTCTGTGAATATACACTGAAATAGTAGTTTATGCTGTATTTTAACATAGAGATAAACTAAAAATATGTTAGAATTGCACTATAGTAACTAAAATTTTTATTTTTTGTTACTGAAATACATCAAATTATAATAATTCCTTATTCATATAGCATTATAGTGAAGGAAATTATAATGATTTTCTGGAATTCAGACCTTAACCCATTAAGCATGTAATGTTATTTTCTTTCTTATACTTGAATGGGGCTATCTATATATCTATATCATCTTCATCTCTCTTTGTGTGTCTCTGTATAACTATCTATCTATCTATCATCATCATCACTGATGTATCTAAAGAATGGTTCCTCTTTAACTGAAGTAACTAAAATTTTGGGGTGAACCTATTTTTTTGGAAAAATCAAATATAGAGTTTCCTTTCTAAAATAAATTCCTTAATAATGACATTCTGTCCTAATTCCCATGTTCCTTATAAAGAGGAGTAAAAACAAATATGTTCAGATCTGTGATTTTCTACCATAAAATTACTAACTACCCATAAAATAAATCACTATGTTTATAGCTAAACATAGCTTTGTTTTACGTTATCTTAATATCTAGCTCATTTTATAAGTTTTAGGTTGCAGAAGGTTGCATAGATAGTACATATCCCATGCTAGATAGCCATGTAGCCAGCCAACACTCGATCCCCTACTGTAAACATCTTATATTATTCTGACACATTTGTCACAATTAATAAATCAAGACAAATACATTACTATTAACTAAAGTTAATAAAGTCCATACTTTATTCTGACTTCTTTAGTTTCACCTAATGTCTTTTTCCTTTTCTAAGATCTCATTGAGGACATCACATTACATTTAGTTATTATGTTTCTCTAGACCCTTCTTAACTGTGATTTCACTAATTTTCTAATTTTCACTTTTTCAAAATTTTGTAAATATTCTTACCTGGCAATTAGTTTCCAAACATCTTTTTAGGTCACTCTGACTCACTTAACATTGAAATGTTTCTTTTCAAATAATACCAATCAAGTCTAACATTAAGAAACATTTCACATGAAGCTGTTTTCACAACAACAAGCAAAAACTGGATTTTAAAACTATGGTGGTTCTTTGATGCTTGGTTTTTCCAAATGGTCCTGTAATAAAAGCCGTAAGATTGCTTTGTAGTACAGAATTATAAATTTACTCTATTGCTATGAGAAAATAAAAAATAGAGTGAAAAGTACAAATTGAATTCACATTTAAGTTAAAATTCTATTTGATATCAATCCACTACCCTTTCTCTGAAGAGGTTTTCTAGAAGAATTTTTTATTATTTGTACTGTTTCCTTAGTTTGTCTATTTCTTATTCATTTATATGTACAAAATTAATGTTCTAACTATATAGACCACCTAGGTAAGTGACAGGCATTTGTACCTGTATGACTGACCCACCCTCATTACCTAAATCACAATCTGACTTACCTAGAATATGGCAGATTGCTGGTCAACATTAAGCTAAATTTGATAACTAAAACTAATACATATATACTTAAAAATTGAAACTATCAGAACTTTACCATTATAGATGAGTTTAGAAGAGATCATTCCATACTAGTTAACCAATACTCCCCTCAGATAAACACAGTAAGTGTATCATTAAAAAATTCTCAGACACAATTCAAAATAAAAGAGATAAGATGCACTATTAGTATTTTTTAGTGTGATAATTATTGTGTCATATTAATTTCTTTTATGTCTCCAGATAGTTAGAACTCTATTGCATTTTCAACCATTATATTTAGTATGTGAATGACTCTAGTGGCTCATCAACTTTTAATACATCAATGCAACATTCCATTGAAAATGGACTTATCGACATATTAGTAGGTATAAAAATTTCAATGTACTTGGGGATTTTAGCAGGTATATCACATATAAATATAAATAAATAGAATATAAAATAGAATAGTACTTATTTTAAGGTAACCATGATTAGAGTATTCACTATCTATAATAAATCATCATGTATGTAGTTCACCTTCTAAACCCATGAAAAGATAATCATTTTTATCTTAAGCATATAAAAGTATTCCACAAGGCAGCCAAAAAAATGATCTGAAATTTCTTGAAATCCACGTGATTTAGTACCATACTTTGGATTTTTGAGTCAGGCATTATTCACTTATATTTCCAGAGGAATGACTACCAAGCCACTGTACAAGTGAATACAATTTATATAATTTGAAATTCTAAGTGCTGTAAGGATTACAAAGGGTAAATTCTGAAGAAGTACCACATGTATTACCCAGCCTGGAAAGCATATATATATATATATATAAAAGTGTTTGACATTACTCTACCAAAGTTTGTCAGGAAAAATACTGCAAATTAAAAATCAAAACCTTCTGTATGTACTTTCGCCATATGATTACATGTACAAGGTTCACAAACAGACTTCTAACATTCACAAGTACAACTCTACTCCAAAAATGAAATGTCTGAAAGTGTCTTGTTCAGGATTATACACAAAAATCTGGAAGTGAGCAGTGACTGGAATGAACTCCATACACAGTTGAGGCTAACCTCAATTAAAATTAAATGGCTAATCTCTGTTCTCTCATTATTAAATTAGATGATAATAAAGATTCTTCCTTCTGAAAAGTCAATGTAGATTCAGTTAATTTTTCTATATATTTTATATACATTGGTATAGATATGTACATATTTATTTTTTATTAGAAAAATAATAAAATTTTTAAAAATATTTTTGTTCCTATAAAAAAAGCCTTATGACTTTACTTAATTTGTAAGTCAGTTTCAATATAATGTCTAGTCTGACATATTTCTAAGATAAGATATTTCAAATATATCAGAAATAGAAGTCCTGATACTCCCTCATTTAATGATAAGAATTGAATGAAAAACTCAGATAAGATTACATTAATAAATCTAGTTTTAGGGGTGCCTGGGTGGCTCAGTGGGTTAAAGCCTCTGCCTTATGCTCAGGTCATGAACTTAGGGTGCTGGGATCGAGCCCCGCATTGGGCTTTCTGCTCAGCAGGGAGCCTGCTTCCTCCTCTCTTTTTGCCTGCTTCTCTGCCTACTTGTGATCTCCGTCTGTCAAATAAATAAATAAAATCCTTAAAATAAATAAATAAATAAATAAATAAATCTAGTTTTATTTTCCCTTAAATTAGGGAAAGTTTTAATGCACTGTGATTTTGCTTTTGCAAAACTGTAGAATTTCTTTATTAAAAAATAATAAATAATCAGGATTGCACCGGTATACTATATTTGTTTAGAATCTTAGATATTCAAGACATGAGTCACTTTGAAGAAATCTTACCTAGTTGAGAAACCCAAGTGCTTTCTAGAAAAATGTGGTGGGCCTAATGTATTTAAACTTAAACACTGAAAAAAATCAGCTTGTATGGAAAATATGACTAAAATTATAGCATTCTTAATATATAGTCCTAGAGCACACACTGTTTTTGCTGTTAAATTATCAAACTCATAAGATGTAACACTATGATCAAATATCTTGAGCATCACTAGCTTAAATCTATTGTAATCATTATAGAAAATAATACAACAATAGCCATTTCTAAACTTAAGTATAATCAGTTGATTTTACCAAGTAATTCAACTTCTGTGGAAATTTTAAAATAACAATAAAAGCTTCGAATGGATTTCAAATATACCTTTTCAAAGTTTATATATCACTCAACATTCATATAAATACTGCATGCAAACAATTAATAATATGTAAATTTTACTAAAATGCATATTTAATATGATCTCAATAAATCATATATATTACTATTAAATTTAACTGTCCTATGGAAAATGGCAATTAATTCCAAAAAATGTCATTATGAAAGGAAAGAATCTATTAATTTATCATTAGTCAGGACAGAATAATACTATCACACTGAAACCATGTTAAGAAGTTACTAGTATGGGGTGCCTGGGTGGCTCAGTTGGTTAAGCAACTGCCTTTGACTCAGATCATGATCCTGGAGTCCTGGGATTAAGTACCACATCGGGCTTCCTGCTCGGCAAGGAGTCTGCGACTCCGTCTGACCTCTCTCCTCTCATACTCTCTCTTTCTCATCCTCTCTCTCTCTCAAATAAATAAATAAAATCTTTAAAAAAAAAAAAGTTACTAGTAACAAAATTTGCCTTCCTTTTCAAGAATGCTGCTATATAATAACTCATTCTTAAAAATCAATGCTAAGTTTTCAGTTGAACCTTTGTGATAGATTTAATACTTTCTGATGCAGAGAAGAAAATTAAAATTTTAATTTGAAAAAATGTTTTAAATTACCAAGTTTTATATTTTCAGAAAAACTCTGGAAATTGTGGAGCAAGTCCCAATCAAAAACAACCTGAGAGTTCCTAATTCAAATTTATGAAATATATAAAAATGGGACTTGACTCTCAGTATGAAATTGCTAACTGAAAACATCAGGACTGCTTAGGAATTTCTAAGGATGGATGTACTCTCCCTTTGTGCTTTTTGGTTTTTGGAAGTTTAGAAGGATGCTGCCACGGGTCCTGGCTAGAATACAAACCTATGTTTAAGTCTAGTGTATCTAAGCTAACCAGTAACATTTTCAGATAGGACCCAACTTATTCTTAAGGCTATCACAGATTTGGGCCACCTGGGTGGCTCATTCAGTTAAGCATCTGCCTTCAGCTCAGGTCATGATCCCAGGGTCCTGGGATTGAGTCCTGCAGCAGGCTCTTTGCTCAGTGGGAAGCCTGCTTCTCCCTCTCCCTGTCTCTCTCTCTGCTTTTACTCTTTCTGTCAAATAAATAAATAAAATCTTTAAAATACTATCACAGATTTAATTTAAGCCAACTAATGATTTATCGTATTAAAGCATTAAAGCATACTAGGCATCTATTTCTGATGTTCTTTTTTCTGGATCAAGGACCCTGTGCTAAGATCTAAAAACTGGGACAGGAAAGATTTGCTATCACAGAGTGGGGTCTTTATCGTGTTCCAACAATTTATAAATCAAACCTGTTTACCTTCTATAACAAATAGGACCTCCCAAAATTGGGAGAAATGGTGAAGCTTCTTTAAGTGTTTAAATAACCATGAATCTCACAATTTCAAAAACGTTATGTTGCACTTAAAGATATATCCATTCCCTACATATGAAAAAGACTATTTTTGAGGGAAAGCATAATGACAAAGAAAGGTAGTATCAAAATATCCTTAATGCCTTCTTGAGCTCCCTCTACTGATTTTTAGACAGTTGTTAACCTGACAGAGATTTTTAACAAAACATATATAATTATCAAGATGTCCAATCGAGTGCTAAGATCAAGAGTCGTTTTCACAGCTGGGCACAGAATTCTACTCCAGACATTATCAATTAAATTATACTATTTGTGCACAGACAGGAAAACAAACTCAATGAAAGATTTTCCCCATCCTCAGGCTTCAGTAAATAAAAAATAAGACACTTGTCCAAAGAAAATAAACATAGAGGGTATTTATTTCAAATCTTTATTTTCATTAATTATAAATATATAGACTTAAAATGCAAAGCATTTCTAGGATTTTTTCTCTTCATTTTTAAAATTGTTTAGCTCAGTTAATTATAACTTTATGAGAAATCTCACCAAAAGAAGTAATTTAGGGAAAACATTGCCACAATTTGTGCAAGTTCTTTCAAGTTATACTTTTTGGGTTTTTTTTTGTAAATGCACCAGCTTTTGAGATTCTGCCAAAGGACTGAGATGTTGTGCATTTTGTGGATGTATCTAGATCACATTTTTTTTTTTGCATTTTCCTTACATGGCCCCATGATGTCATACTTTTTAATAAACACTGTGGTTTCTCAAGCATGTGCACAAATGCAAAAGGCATGCTAAGCATTTCTCTTCCCCTAATAATGCTATAGTGTCTAGGATAATGAATCACTTGACATAAATACCAGCTCACTGGATCATTGCCTCTAAGGAACATAGATTTTAAAGCCCTTAAGTTTTCTATGAAAGAATGTGAAATTCTGAACAAATAAACTATACAATGCATAGAGTACAAACTAGTTTTCAGAAATTAGCTTCAAGTCCCAGAATTTGGTTGCAATATCTGCTCTGTACAGTGTATTGAAAAGTAGAAGGAAAAATTAATCTAAATAATACATTTCAAACATATTGTAGTACCAAGCAAAGAAAGATGCTAATTTTCACTAAGGAAAAAAAATCAAAAATTTAAACAAAATAATAATTTTCATCATGATGGGAGCCTTTGGATTTTGGCAATAATTTGACATTCATAAATGGAAAAGATATGCTAAAGAACACATATAAATGGCCAACAGTATACGAAAAGTTGTTCAACATCACTAATCATCAGGGAAATGCAGATTGAAACCACTATGAGCTATCACCACACACCTGTTAGGAGGTCTATTATCAAACAAGGAAAAAAAAAAACTGTGCATTGTTGGCAGGAATGTAAAATGATACAGGCACTATGGAAAACAGTATGGACATTCCTTAAAAGTTTAGAGTATAAATATCATATGATCCACTGATCCAACTCTTTCTGGCTATTTATCCAAAAAATTAAAAGCAGCATTTCAAAGAGATATCTTCATCCTCACATTCATTGCAACATTATTCAAAATATCCATAAGGAATGTCACTTTATCAGAAACTACTTAATGGGTACCACAGAATGCCAGAGTTGGCATCCAAGATAAACCCTTCCTTAGATACCACTTTTATTCCTTAGTAATCCTTTACCTGTTTAACTTTTGATCATGACATTTATCACTAACAGACATGATCTTCTGTCTATATTAGTTTGCTTATTGTCTGTCTTTCCACAGAAAGAGTAGGGTGGGAACTTTCTATCATTCTCACTCAATTCCCAGCACCCAAAAGGGCACCTGAAACACAGTAAGCACTTAAATATATTTATTGAAATGATTATTTTGTATTAAATATGTTTTAATGTTTTTAAGAAAATTACTGTTTATTAAATTTAAAATTGAATTGGTATACTAGTTAATTTTCTTTAGCTTTTGTCAAGATAAAATTACCATAATTGTATGAAAACTATAAAAGATGTAAGTGCAATAAAATTTTTTGTATAACAAATGTAAATAAAAATAATTACCTAAATATTTACCAATTTTAGACCAAATAAATGAGAACAAAATTATTAGTGTCATAAATGTGATATTCTTTTGAAGATGACATTCTTTTAAAATGTAAAGTTTTTCTTTCAAAGTAAATATAAATTTATTGAATTTTTAAAATAAGAAATGTACTATCATTTTCACTTTTTATATAATATATAAAGCATAATATTAAATATAAATCCCTGATTTGCATGGAAAGATTCTATGTTTTATAAATAAGATAATAATAATAAACCCTCTGTGTGGTTTTCAATTCGTCAGAGACCAAAGGCAAAAATAAATAAATAAATAAAAACAGAATAGATTAACAAAACCTAGAATCTAAAAAGATTAACCAGTCCATGAACATAAATTATGTGTACAAAACAAAATAGAGGCAGACATAAAGGATAAACTTCAATGAGGATTGTATAATATGTAAATGAAGTAATTTTAAACCACTAAGTTTTGCACACATGGAAGGAATTCCTAGGAATTCCTTCCTTTAAAAAGACCTTAAGATTAATTAGGAAGAACAACCTAAGACACATAAAAAATCCAAAAGCCACACCAGACTGTTCATTGCATAGTTCAGGTCATAAATGCTAGAGATTAGTAGGACAACAGCAATAGAGAAAAGGTTCTAAGGTTCAAGCAGAACTTGAGTCAGGTAGAGTAGGCAGAATTCTTACATGCATCCCAATGACCCACAGTCTTGTATAATCCCCTCACCTTGTGTGTAGGTAGAACTTTTAACTTGCTTTTGACCAATGGAAGATGACAAAGTGATACAGTGTTCTTGTGGTTATTACATTATATGGAAAAGAGGAGAGTTTTAAGACATAATTAAGGTTCCAAGTCAGCTAACCTTATGTTATCAAAAAGGGGATTATTGTAGTTGGACCTGACCTAATGAGGTGGGCCCTTTAAAAGCAGATTTATAGATCAGAAACTGAAGGAATCAGTGAAATTTTTAACTGGTCTTGGCAAAATAAACTTTCATGGATTCTGAGCTGAAAAGAAAGAAAAGAAAAAGAAAGAAAGAAGAAAGAAAGAAAGAAAAAAGAGAGAAAGAGAGAAAGGAAGGAAGGAAGGAAGGAAAAAGAAAGGGAGGAAAAAAAAAATCTTACCAATGATCAGTGATCTTAGAGGAGGAACCTGGGTCTCAAATAAGAGCCCACTCCTGGTTGAAAACTAGATGTGAGATTCTGAGCAGAGGACCCAGCTAGTCTGAACCCAGACTTATGACTCATGGAAACTGAGATAATAAATGCTTAAACCACTGAGGTTATGGCAATTTTTATACAACAATAGAAAACAAATATGTACATGTGAAAAAAATACATATCTTGGTGATATCCAATGACATTAATTGCAACAAAAACTGGAGCCTCTGGAAAGCACATATGAGCACAATGTGCTCTTATATTATTAAAAAACTTGGCTGGAAATAAAGAAGTGAGATGTAGGTGGAGATTCTTGAACACACAACAGTGCAGACAGGACACTGGTTTTGTACAGAGGAAAGGAATCATACTTTATATTTTGATCCATCTCTGTTTTACATACGTGCATTGTACACATGAGAAAATTGAAAATCAAATTGATTACTCGCAGGCTATAGAACCAATAACAACAACAAATAGAGAATTTCAACTCAATATAGTAAAAAGTAGAGATCCACTGATGATTTCTGAAGAACACAGTGACATTTAAAAGCTTACTTTAACTGAGAGGAATCTAGAAGAGGTTTGAAGTTTGTATCAGCAGAGAATAGTGATATTAATCAGGCAGCTGGTTTCAGATAGAGCTTGGTCTGAGTCCCGACTCTGTGGGCAATGTCACTCTTTAAGCTTTGGTCTTTCGCTATCTACCTCATACGGTGTTGTGCATATAGAATGTAATGATGTTTATAAATACTTAGCATATTGTATGACACACTATGAATTGCTAAAAAAATTTACTTTCTATTTTTGTCATCTGTTATTATCACTGCAGGAAGAAGTGAGGATCAGGGAGATCAATGTAGAGAGTGTCAAAATAATTTCTATTGAGATGGGATAGTGTGGGTCAAGGTAAAAGTGATAAGATGAGGGAATAGCAAATAGGAATTAGGTGAAGTTATATAACAAAGGGAAGAATGTCAAAACTTGGGGAGTCCCTGCATATAGTATAGTAAGAATGATGTATGTTTAAAACACCTGTGAGTTTTTCAGACCTAGATGAATAGGAAAGTGTGTCATTAACTGACAGACAAAAAAATTAGGATGGGAGACCACATTAAGGATGAGATGATAAGTTCATGGAGTTTGTGCTGTCACCATGAAATCAGAGTTAAAATGTCCAGCAGACCTTTGTAAATACATTAATGGAGTTCAGATCTGGGCCAGAGCTATATATTTGGAAGATATCTGTGAAGAGAGAATAATTGTAACTGCTGGAGTGAACAGACTTCCTGCAGGGCTCCACAGAGAATGAGGAACAGTGAGTCAAATGAATAGTGTACAAAATGGTTCAGAAATGTCAAGATTAAAAACTTTTATACCAGACTTCATTTCAAAAGTAAAGCACCAATATTGCTAACTGATATGTAAAATATTTAATAAAAGCTGTATTGTCTTTCACGTTTAAGTTAATTTCCTCTATAAATCAAACTTTTCTATCTCCTTTGGGATCCATTTAATAAAGACAACCCAAAACTTGGGTAATGAGGATTCACTAGGGAATCTGATGCAACTCTGTGGCTCACCTGGGAAGTGTGTTATAACTATGGCCAGCAGTATTCATCTCTTCTCCTACTCAGTGAGCTTAACCCTCTATGAAAACAAAGAGCATCAACTAGTGGTCAGTGTTTCCCTTCCTACCTCAAATAGAGTTAAAAAACAATAAATGCAGTATTTAGTGTTTCCTAAGTGTTCAAGAACCCACTTTAGACTACCTCTTTTTATTTTAATTGCTTTATTTCATCTCACAGTCTATTTAAAATATTAGTAGCTAACTAGTCTGAAGATTTGAATAGGACACAAGTGATAATTGCTTGAAGTGGGCTGAAGTTCAAGATGTCTTTGTATTTGATATTCAGCAGGACTTTTTAGGGGGGGAACCTAGAACTCTTTGGACACATCAAAGTGTATTCTACTGTTCTTATTCTATTTAACTTAGAAAGGGAAATATTGTCTGTCCCTACTGCTATTAATGGTCAATAAGATCAAACAACGTAGAATCTTTCTAATATTAAATACAAAAGAAAAACTTCTTAAAACCTTTGTGCATTCTGAAGTGTGTATACTAAAAAGCAAATGCCATAAAATCATTTCTATATAACTTAATAATTAAGGGAAAGACTTGGGGAAAGAGTAAAGGTGGATTCACATTTAGTAAACAAAGTCTCACAGAAAATGCATAGTTTTAAATAAGACACACCCAGTTGAATATTTGACCTAAACAGAGGTGCTGGAAGTGCACAGTATAGCTGCAAAAGGGATGAGTTAGGTATGATTGTCTAATCCACCTGTTCCTAGTTGTGTGATCAGAGCCTGGAGAGGCATACAATTTTGATCTGAGCGTCTACTTTCTCATATCTCAAATGAGGACAATATGAATTTTTCAGTTATACAAATGTTAGACTTAATGTAAATAAAATAGCCTAATACAAGTAAAATATATATGTACATATATGTGAATAAAATATATGTATATGTATTAATACTTTGAATGGTATCTCTTTCTGTCTTCTTCTTGTCATAAGCAAGGCTCCAGGCTCAAAAACTTTATGCTCAGGTATCAATACACAATTTACTGTGAGACAGCAAATGTGTTTATTAGTAGCAAATCACTCTCTTTCTTTGGAAAGATGAATGGAACCCCCCTCCTTAATCCTAAACGAGGCAGTTCAGAGTCTGGTTGATGTCAGGATCACAGCAGTTACTATAGTTTGAGAAAAGGGGGCACATATCTACAGAGTACATGGGGGCACTTGTCGCTTTATGTTAGTAAAACGTCTTTACTTTGAGGGTTTTAGAAATTATAAAAGATAAAGCCTTGATGGTCATTAGAACACTACCTAAAGTGTTTCGTGGAAGTGGTCCAGTCATGAAAGGCAAATTATTTCCATTTCATCATCATCTTTGGGGAACGTAGTTCAGACTTGTATGTTTTAATTGCTGTTGTATGTATGTTTTAATTGCTACCTTAGTGCTACTAACATAGAAAAAATATATCACTAAAGTAAGTTTCTCTTAACTGTCAATTACAATAGATATATTTAAATATAACTGAACGAGAAAAGTATTTTCAAATCTTTTGCGTTGTGTTTTAGAATTGCTAGCAGTGCTATGAACCAGTTATGAGTTGGAATAATATTCACTGTATTGACATGCAAATGAACTCACTAAGCAACTACTTTGCTTTAGAGATTTACATAATTTGATACCATAAGCTACATTAAATTAATATTAATTACTTGGTTTTAAAGCAAGAAAGTTCAGAGTTAAGCTGCTCTTCTTCCCACATTTTATGACATCTATGCACGAAAACACTGATATACAAGGAATCAAAGTACCTTAGGTATAGGGATATTCCAGCTGTATCCTTTGGAAGTGCATGGCTTATTACCTAAAAATGTATATGAAGTAAACCCGATGTATCTCTTTTAGAGATAGAAACTTTCAAATCCTTTATCAGCACTCTTTTTTTTTTTTTTCAGAATCGATGTGGTACTATAAACTCTTCATCACGTACACATCAATTCTGCTGCTTATTTCTGGCAATTTTCATTTCCAATTGTCCCTTCCCTTGCCAATCACACCATGTGAGCTTATGAATGACATTTTTATGGCAAAAAATTGGTGTGTACTAAAGCGTAACAGCCTAAAGAAAAATAACAACAAAAAGACACATTTGCTACTAAAAATCTATTTTGCATTATAGCTTGTTAAGTAATTTTTTTTTGTATTAAGTAGCATTTCTTGAACTTGCTTGTTCAAGATCATTCCCACTGCAGGTTTGTGGTAGAGTACACCAAGAAATATATATGTATACACACACACTGTACACACAATGTACACACATACGTACTCATTATATCACACACTCATACTATTATTTAATACTGTCTCTAAAAAAACCCATATCAAAACTCCTTGGAATTCTGAATTTATCAAAAATACTCTTTCATCTGCTATACTAATATTAACTTCCTCAATACTAAGGTGATTAAAGCACAAAGGGACCAATTGTTTTGTTGTATGGTGTGGTGACCAATTTAATGGGAAAATTAGGATTTTCCACAAGGGACCCCACAGTTCACCTTAACTAGTCTAGGCCCAAAGGACAATGGAGGTGTTGAAGCAGAAGGTGATTAAGTCTGTTTGGTAAGATAATTGGTCACATGGCTGTTACAATAATGTTAACAACAGGAAGCATTTTTCCTGGCCTATTAGTTCACAAGAGTGTTTAGAACTTTATAATACATTAAGTAATAAAAATACTAGAGTTATTAAGGAGATTGGGTTTGGGGCAGAATTGATAGAAATATATCATTGAAGTTGTTTTGGTCTCATTTATAAATGAGAATTAAACATGAAAAATTGCTATTATTAAAAGAAAATTCTCAATAAACTATAATTTGCATAATCTCTTAAGTACAATTTAAAAATTACTTTTAAAAAGTCAATCCCCTAAAACTTTTTAACACATTTCTGGTTTGTTATTATTTTCTTTAATTCTTTACTGCACATGTTAGTTAATAGATTTTTTTAAAAAACAACTGTTTCATCTTTGTCTTAAATATTATCAAACTGCATAGTTATTCATCTTATCTATAAGAAAAAAAGACATCTACCCAGTAATATCATTTTTAAAGTTTTGACAAGCTCACTGTGTTTTAAGAAACCAAGATGCAATTAAGAAAGACAACTTGAGCTTGTCATGTGACATATAATTATATTAGTTCAGTAATTTTTCTATACATTTGGTAAAACTTCATCATCTTGGAGTAAAAATTGCTGCATGTACTTATGGAACCTACGCAATGAAATGAATTCATGCTTTAGCAGGCTATCTATAGTGCTATTGAATATTCCTTTGAATTTCACATGGACAAGTTGTAACTCCAAAATATGGTCATTTTTTTGTGTAGCAAAAAATTTATGAAGAGTCACCACGTTTGAATATCTTTAATAGGTGTCCTCAAAGTTGGCAATTTTATTTGTTTACAGTAAGAGTCGTATTCTATATCCAAACAGCATCCCCTATGTGCTAAGTTTGGGCTTATCATGGTCATCTAATTATCTAATTTTACCTTACCTCAGAACTAAGATATAAAAGCTAATAATGTAAAAAAAAAACATGAAAAATGTTTCTAATATTTTAAATTTTAAATCTCATTGAAACTACTTTACTAATTTCATGACTGACAATAGCATACTTTGATTTTAGTGCTTAACCATCTCACTGTGACAACACTAAACTTCATCTGAAAGAATTCCTGATACTGGTAGTTCAGGGGAACTATTTATACTCAAATGAAGACTCACATCTTAGAAAACTTTATGCAAAAAGAAATCAATGAGATACTGAAATACATTTAGGTGAGCATAGTGTTTATTTCTGTTCTTGCCTTTCCAGTAAGTTATAAAATTAAAAATATATTGATATTTCAGTAAGGAAAAGAAAACTGAAATTAAAAGAAGCTGTTTGAAATTCCATAGTCAGAGTGCTTATACTCACATAGTTTTAAAAAGAAAATTTCAAAATGTATTGAAGAAAATAATAATTCTAAATTAATTTAAAGGAGGATGTTTGGTAGGAGTTCCATGGCCTAGTGTTTCATATATCCTCCTTTGCCTCTCTACCTGTTCAGTGTTTAAAAATTTTATGTCTATATTTAATGTAAGATCACATGACTGGCAGGAATCCTACAAAGAACAATCTGCTCAGGGTAAAACATGAGAACAACTTAAGGGGATTTACATTTAGCCTGTAGTGTTTGCAATAATATCCATTTCTTGTAACAATCACTGTCATGTAGGACTGTGCTGTAAATAAAATGAAAAATCTCTATGCAGAGGAACTATTTTAAGTCATAAACTTTAAAGCTAAAGTTCATACTTGGTAAGTGTAATGCAACTAAAGCAGAAATTTTTATGACAATTTTAAATAGCCAAATATATAAACTTAAATTAGCATACTCTTGAGTTGCTGAAAAACATAGCCCTAGTCAGTTGAATGATACTTATTAAGTCTGAAACAGCTTATATTTTACATGTTCCTATTAAGATAGGATGTCTAGTTGCAACCTGAACTCTCTCCCTGGAAGGTAAACCTCCCCTCTATATTTTTCCAGCCATCATTTATCCTTAATCTAATGTCACTAAATGACATAAACAAAAATTAATAATTCTATTTTTCAGACAAACACCATGCCTGTCAAATAAAGTCATGAATAGTAATAAGAAATACACAGAGCACAGTTAACTTCCATCATTTAATAATTGCTCACTATGAGAAGTACTGTTCAGTGGTTTTCTGTACTGAATTCTTTCTTCATACACACTCAAAACACACTGCCAATTGACAAAAGGAACATAGCTTCAAAAGAAAATCTCCTAAGTAGAGAAAAGCTCTCTGTTAAACATGCAAGAGGTTAAACATTGCTGAAATAGCGAGACATTTTCTCAGCCCACGCTTCCCAGTTCCATTCAATTACCAACAGCAGTAGCGGCTATAATACAAGCTAATACTGTATTATTAAATCAGAGCTTCCCATTTATATCCACCTCTAACCTGAGGGGGTGGGGAGGGGAAGACATTTACTAGTCAATAGCAGAATAAACAGCCCCCAACTTGGAAATACACATGACCTTGGGGTGTAGAATTCCCAGAGACTGAGTTTCACAAGTTTTATTTGGATCTACTGCATAATAACACATCTAATGCACCCAACATGGTATAAATGCTCTTATCCCTCCCACCTCCCCTCCAAAAATGTTAAGAGAGCTCTGTACTTTGCAGTCTATGCCATAGATCTCAGAAGTAATCTTGATTAATCAGAGATTAATCCACTCAAATATTTTTTTAAGATTACATTTGTTTTAAACAACTTGTTGGTTGATTTATTTAATGTAATTTACTAACATATTTGGGGCTTGCATTGAATGTTTCTTGTTTCTCGAGCCATGCTGGAAGTGTTGCTCTACAAATATTTATATTTATAAACCAGGATGTAACCTGATGACATTAACTTCTCACACACACACACCCTCAACTTCCCCTCTAGGATTCAGTGCTTAATCACAAACTGATGTTCTTGTAATAAAAATAGTAGTAGTAATTATTAAAATAATTATTGCAATCATTGCCAAAAGTCCCGTTTCAAATTATAAAAATCACAACTTGCTTTTTAAATTTTTGTATAGTACTCTGCATTCTCCCCCATTTGTAATAATTTATAATATTCTTTTTCTTACCTTAAGAGTCAAAAAAGTCTCCCAGAAAGATTCCTAAACGGTGTGGATATATAAATCACAAAAATAACAATAGTTTAAAAAAACCTAAAAGATCGTTTCAGCTGGGAAAAGAGGAAAATAGTTTGGTCTAAAACTACAGAAATCTCCAAAGTCACGCTTGAACGGGAGCCTAGGTGGCAAACAGAGGACTCTCTACCACGTCGGATACCACACTCCTTTGTCAAGTTGATATGGTCCTGCTGGTGAAGCGGGTCCCGCAGGGCACAGAGAGTGCAAGAGGGCGTTGCCTCGAGGTGCTAGAGCAACCCGTCCGCTCGCGTCCCAGGTTCAGCACCGACAGCGCAGTGGACAGCACCAGCTCCTCTCACCTCCAGTTTGTCTCAGTCACTGAACCAGGCTGATTCTCGCGCCTCCTCCCACAGCAAAAGCTGCTGCCACTCAACCCGGGCGTGCCCCGCCCCCATCATCTGACGTAACTATTTTGCATATCAACTCCCTGAGAGGTGCGGGGCCGCCCCTTTGACTGGGCTTACTGCTAGGGTCAGCTGAGGCAATCGAGACGACAAAATCCAGGTTATTGACCAACGTTGGTTTCATTGGACTTCATGATCGGTTCTGAATGAACTAAATGCTTTTGGCGTGGCCTGAGCTTTTCCCTTCGCTGGGACTGCCGTTTCTGTGCGCTCTAAAGATCGCTGCTGGCACAGCTCTGGCAGAAAGCAGGGGCGGAGGGTGGGGGCAAAGGAGCACTGAGAGGAGAGGCTGGGGAGGCGAGAGGAGAAGGGACTTGGGATTGGAATGAATTCATCCAACCACTCCAAAAAAAAAAAAAAAAAATCCCCGCTCCTTTTGATCTCCCTGGCCAAACTTTCCTCCTGCTCCCTACCATTTGTTTACTGGAAAGAATGGGTTTGATGTTCCGTTCCCTTTCCTCGGTTCACGGAGCTGCTAGAGGGAGTCGCTGCAGCAGAAACTTGTCCTGGAGGAAAAAAAAAAAAAAAAATGCTCTGAGCACTAGAAGAAAATGTAAAAACTGGCTATGCTTATCATCATTCGTAAACAATTTTTTTCTTATTTTTTATGTAAATGCTGTATAGTATATATCAAGTATTCACGTGTTCTTATAAAATCTATGGAAGCTTCCCTCTTCATTCTTAGGATTTAAGCTGTGTGAAGTTGGAGATTCCAGGGTTAAAAAAAATCATTTAATAATGAAAAAAGTGAAAGTTCTCAGCTTCAACTTCCACTGCCCAAATCCTGAAGGTTATGTAATATTTATTATGTCTAATATATCAATTGTTCTATGAAAGATGGGGTATGCTGGAAGCATTTCATAGCCTTTAGCAATCCTCTCAGTGTATGTGATGTTTCTTGTTCCTTTGAGGCTCTAAGGGCCTTGACAGCAAGAGAAAGGGGGGCTGCCATGCCAGATTCCTGACTGCTTAAACTTGTAAACAAACACTTTTAGTGAACTGAAGCAATCAGTCATCTAGAAAGGTCATTATTCACATCCTGTCCACATGTCTCACCTACAGCCATCAGGACTTACTTGTACAAAGAAATAGGCAAATAAAATTAAGCCCAAATTTTCTTAAGTTGGATAAAAATATTTTCATAAACAAAGTTATTTATTCAAGAAATATCATAGCAATCAATACATTGTTTTCCATCAAAATATATACCCTGATATTCCCAGAGTCTAATATAATTCTGCACTGTATCCACTCATGAGTGTTTTCAGGGACTTTGATGAAATTAGTACACTTGTTTATTTTCCTATCAAGAAACATAATTAATAAAATTGATTTTCTGCAGTATTTAAGAAATTATTTGAGGAAGAATATTTATTGTGTGGGTATATTTACCCAAATCCTTTCCTGAAAATTAGTTAGCTAAATTGAGAAAAAAAAATACGATGGTTTTGCTTCTGAGGGAACATCTTTTTTCTCCTTTGCATCCACATAAACTTTCCTATCCAGCTTTATTAAAGCATGTGTCAGTTCCTTTCCTAAATATTCAGTTCCCTGGGAGTATCCCCCAACATATCTAGACCATAATGGCTGCATTCCAGGTAATCTGCAATATTTTATTTTCCTCTGACTGCTATTGATTTTATATAAATACATAAATGACTAGTGCAATGCTTTTTTGCACTGCTCATTACACACACACATACACACACACACACTCATATACACACATCCCAAAAGCATTTCAGTTCCCAAAGTGATTTTATAACGGTGTCAGACACCATGGTAGGGCATAAAAGATGGTATTTAGGGGTAGAAGGGCATTCTACAATTATAATTACAATGAATATCCTGTACTTAGGCTGATCAAAGCACACATGTTATGCTTCTTTTAGAAATGTCACGTGGCATATTTTGGTCTGCTTCGTGCCAGCATGCCAAAATGGCAAGAAGACTTAAAAGTTCACTGTGAAAATATATAGCGTGCATTATAAAAATTCTTATAAAATTTCACCAAAGCCCATGTCATATGCTGTTTAATAGACACTATTTTTCAGTTCACTTCAGCAATCTATTGTTCGGGGCTATGAATTAAATTAAGGCAAGCATAATATTATTCAAAAGCCTAGGGGGATAAAGCGGGAAAACAAATATGTTTCAAATGTTTCAAATATGAAAAAAAAAAAAGGAACCATTTTTCTTACTGTGTTGGGGTGGGGGAGAAAATAAAAGAAAAAAAAAAAGAAAAGAAATAGAACTAGGAGGACTGAATCTTCCTAAGAGATTCTGGGTTTTGTTCTGTCCTAAATTAGCTGTGTGATCAAGATCTAGTTATTTAACTTCTACATCATACTCATCATTTGTAAAATTTGAGGAATTTATTGTACTAAATTATCTCTAAAGTTCCTTGCATATCTGTCATCCTGTGATTCTACAGTAGACTTTTAAAACTTCATAAATTTCTATACTATAGTGATACTGTGATAGAATTCAAGATCTCAAGAACCTTCCCCTTAGGTAGGATAAATTGGCATCTGGTTACAAAGACTGTGAAAATGGTACCTTAGGGTAATTAGTTTGGGAGGTGTGCAAAGAAGATGAGTAACTAGGACAAAGGATGAGGTTAAAAGAAGTCAAAAAAATAAATTTTACCTATCCAGAATGAAATTAAGAGAGGACTGGAGGAGTCTGTTAGCTACTTTTATATAAGCAATATTACAATATCCTCACATATACTCATAATTACTGTTTAGGATATTTAAATAATTGTAAAGCAACAATAAAATGTAATGCATGCAAAGTCATTAGGTGGATTTTTAGTTGTAAATTGTCATGGGAAAGATGACTAAAATATTAAGTAAATATGAACAAGGAAAATATCTTAATGCTGAATGACCAACATATACTTAGAGATTTTGATTTAAGTAATTTACATGAACATATTAAAATGTAATACACAGAAATTATGAAGCTCATTGTGTTGTTGCCTTGTGAGTGTGTATTTATACTTGTATATAAGATTTACCTTTTAATCATGTTGCTTTTTGTTTCTTTATTTTTGGGCTTCTGTAGCGTCATCAAATTTTACAAGTTCCTTTTCAAATTATAATTATTCTAATGTATTTGTAGTACATTAAATATAAATACTCTAAAGATAATAACAGTGTATGCCTTGTTAATTTCTCTTTTTGCATCAATTATGAGAAAGTTTGCTGTGAATTAAGAATATGCTTATTTGGAAAAGCCCATATTCACTACTTTATGCTAAGTAATTTTCACTCTTAATTTTGGGAGATCAAAATAAAGCAAGGCCCAGGAAAAAATATCAGAACCACAAATGACCAAGACTTCCTTAATTAAAGAGTCATAAAATTATAACATAAGCACAAAATGTATCTATCTTAGAGATTTTGACCCTCTTGCTTTCCTCCTGACACATTATATGCACATAGTGTTGCTTTTTTTTAAAGATTTTATTTATTTATTTGACAGACAGAGATCACAAGTAGTCAGAGAGGCAGGCAGAGAGAGAGGAAAGGAAGCAGGCTCCCTGCTGAGCAGAGAGCCTGATGTGGGGCTCGATCCCAGGACCCTGGGATCATGACCTGAGCCGAAGGCAGAGGCTTTAACCCACTGAGCCACCCAGGCGCCTGCACATAGTGTTTTTAAAGCATGAAACCTGCCTTAAAAATTAGTTCTTAGGAAAAAATAATTCTTGAAATTTAATATATGCTCTTGGTTTTTAGCTTTTTAATAACAGTTCCAAAAACCAGATATGCAGTGTTTTACCACATTATTTGAATATATGACACTTGAAAATATATTTTTCTTCCCTTACTTCTACTGTTATTCTTCCTACATCCATTACTTCCTTCCCTTACTTCTTTCTAAGCTTTACATTCTTACGAATTACTCTCTACCTATCTTTTAACATTCTATTAATAAAATGTTTATTAGTGATATGTCTGTTGTGTTCTAGGTTATTTAAATACAGTATTTAAGAGTGTTAGAGTGTTGATACAATGTGTTTATATCTACACATCTTAGCTAATGCAGCATTTCCATCTTAAATGCACTTTATGTGTATGTGAAGGGATGTGCACTGAAGAGGATTTTCAAATATATTTTCTTTAAAATATGTACATAAGCTTTAAGATATAAGAACCAAAACCTCAGGGCAAAACCTCAAACCACCCAGCCACCTGGGTGGCTCAGTGGGTTAAGCCTCTGCCTTCAGCTCAGGTCATGGTCTCAGGGTCCTGGGATGGAGCCCCTCATCGGGCACTCTGCTCGGCGGGGAGCCTGCTTCCCTGTCTCTTTCTCTGCTCTCCTCTCTGCCTACTTGTGATCTCTCTCTGTCAAATAAATAAATAAAATCTTTAAAAAAAAAAGAATCAAAACTCAATTCTAATATATAAAGTTACAGACTGAAGAACACTATTGAGTTGAACACATACACACTCACACACACACATTTTTTTTTTTACCTCAGTGGTATTTGCGTCAACTACATGCTTTGATGAGATTATACTAGCTTAATTTTTTAAGAATTTCAGTATATGTTGCAAATTCAGATTATGTTTATTTTTTAATCTCCGTTGTCTATTATAGTATAGGCATTGTGTTTCACATAAAAGATTATTACATTTATGCTGAATGGTATAAAAGTTAGTTGTTTTCTTATTAATATTTACTTTAACTCACGGGAAAACACACAAAAATAAGATTATTCTTATAATTTTTAATCATGACCCTACCATCAAAATGATACATTTCATAAAGGATTGAGGTCACTTTACAGAAATACCATGCTAAAGCTTGGATATAACTCTTTATTCTATACCTCGAATTCTCACATCAATGCATATATGAACTCTTTAATTCCTATGTAAATGGAATTTTCAAATTGTACAAGAACCTTGGCAAGCGCATAATATGAACAAAAGTTTTAAGTTCAAAAAATTGGTTGATGTTAATCTGTATTGAGGTAATATTAAAGTGAGAAAGAATAGAACATTTTTCAAGAAATGCTACCTAACTTGAAAGCTAAAATCTATAGTATTTAACAGAGCAAATTGGTTGGATTTTAAGGACTAGATTTGTTCATTATCATCAGTAATCTGGGGCTTATTATCATTACTAATTATCATTAATAACGAGTCAAATTAAGTTCTGAATTTAAATTCAGAATTAAGTACTTATGGGCCATTCAGAGGACCACTGTAGACTACAATGAATGGTATGTACTGTGGCTGTCAAGTGTGGAGAGACCTGTAAATATATTTTTCTTATGATAAACATGGATCTTTAACTTGCTAAGTTTTATCTTCTACACTGAAGGGAAAAAATAAAGCTGCCTCTTTACATAAGCATATCAAGGGAAATGAAAAATAATAGATTTACCAGACTCATGTTCGTGTTACCTACTGTAGTTTTTTAGTTTCCATGTACTTTTATATTCCTCATCTAATAACTCTTTTTAGACATACTCTTTCTGACTTACAAATGATACCACTATGAATTTCCCCCAGAGCTATATTTTGCCTTTCTTATTTTGGCTTGGTAAGGAATATTTACTTTTTCTGTCCCAGTCTGAAAACAATGGGAATAACTTCTCTATAAGAACTGTCATCTACCAATATGTCCATGTCCAGAATTCTCAGGTTTATAGGGATGGGACAGAATATGTTGCTCTGAAAAAAGGGAGGACCAGATGAAATGAAGAATTAAGAAAATATTTTTAAAGTAAATGTAATTAAATAAATTAAGAATTGTTTTTATATTGCCACTTGTCTATACAATTTGGGATAGCCTCATTAGGAAGATGGCAGATATGGACATAAGCCTAGACAAAAATAATTGGATTAATAAGAAAAAAATCTGGGAATTTTTTTTATATAAACTGAAGGTGGAGAGAAAACAACAGAGTTCTATTTTCCCAGATTTATATAATAAAAAAATTTAAGTGATATTTTTTCTTAATGAATAAACTTCAATGTTAAAAATATCTAGATGTAGAGAACTATAATTAAAATACCTTCCATTAATCAACTCAATGCACTCTCTGCTAATAGCTATGTTATAGAAAATAATAGAAATTATAGTAAAATCTCAAAAATCCAAATGTATCAGCTAATTCATCCGAGCAAATGCTTTACAACTCAACCTAATCTTCTATGATTAAATTAACCTGAGAGTTATAGTTACACACTATAGTGCTGGCAGTATTTATTGAAATTAGAAATCATTAATCTAAGTGGATCAGATGTATCACTGCCTTCACTGTAGTTTTAAAAGCAATTCTGGAAAAGTTTCCTTTTCTTTCCTTTATTATTTTAATCATCAGTGTTTGGGGCAGGTAATTTGGAATTTGGTAATCTTAAGAATCTAGGATCTAAAAATATTGTACCATTTTACAACTGTAATGAAAACTGAACTATGAAAATAAAGCATAAGAAGCACTGAATCTCAAATACGTGATTTTAATTCTTTGAATTCCTGTGTTTAAGAGATCTCTTAGGGCATCTATTGGCCAATGTTAGTATTACATATGAGAATGAGTAAAGCATTGTGAACCCTAGAGTTCTGTGTTTCAAAATAATAATTTAAATACATGCTGATAAAGAACTTATAATGGGAATGTTCAGTGCTTATTGTTGGATTTAAAGTGTCTTGCAAATACATGAAAACTAATATGGTATAGGAATTAGACTTATAAAGCTTTTGTAATAAAGTATTTGCATTTCAACATTTTCAAAATTTATGTTGTCTCTTAGAATCTCTATGTCACTGGATTAACCGCCTTCAGTATTTTATTTAAACTTCTGAATATTTTAGGAGTGTCTAAATAATTATTTTTTCGAATTTCAAAAGGAACACACACAGCAACATGTGTTCTCTTGTTCTCTGAGAGAGGAATGTAAAAAGATAATGAGAATATGGTTATAAGTCTCCAGTTGAGAAAGATTATAATATGTAAGGAAATATACTGTTAGGAAAAAATATATTTGGCCAAATGGAGAAGTAATTTTACCCAAACAGCTACTTCCTAGACATTAAGCACAACAATGAGAAATAATAGAAAAGGATCTAGAACTTAAGGTCTAGCATCTGTGTGTATGTGTGTGGATGGGTGTAGTATATAATATAAATATACTATATATTTAATAGTATATAAAGACATGATGCCATAACTAAAATTGTAAGATGCACTTAAAAGAGAAATCACTAATATTAGAAGGATATATAAAATATCGCAGGTGAAAAATTGGTAAAATGTCGCATGTAAAAAGTGATCAATCCTGAAAGAGAAATAGAGTTTGGTGAAATGAACAATTATTGCTGATTTTGCTTATATGTAAGATTCTTCCAGGGCATATGAGCCAAAGCAGCTGTCTCAGCTGGTTCCCAAGAATGGTACTAGCATTGTCTGGGAGGAAATATACTAGGGACCAAATGGAGATGTATATATATATACATTACTTTTCTTGAAGTCTCACTCCATTAATGCCTATTTCTGTTGCTTATTAATATTACGTGGAAATTTTTTAATTTAAACAAATATTGTCAAAAAAGAAACTTGAAAACAGTCCATGTAATAGATTATGATTTTACAATATACTTCTTTTGTATTTATTAGTGTTGCTCACTGCATAATCCCAACTTCCCTCCTGTGAATGTGTCTGAATCACACTTTGTGGTCTCCAGTGGTTGAATAGAGCCACGTGCCCACTTCTATACAAAGGATTATGAATAGAAATGACACATGTCACTTCTGGGCCGAGAATTTAGCAAGATCCTGCAGAGTTCCTTTTTCTCTGTCAAAGAAATTGGCAACATCTAAGATAAGTGGCTGCTCAGTTAGTCTGGATTCCTAAGGGGCAACTGTGAACTGAGAAACATTTGCTGACTGTGATGGTTAATTTTATGTGTCAGTTTGACTGGGGTAAGGGATGCCCTGATAGCTGGTAAAACATTATTTCTGGGTGTGTGTGTGTGAAAGTGTTTCCAGAAGAGATTAGCAATTAAGTTGGTAGAATCTCCCTTATCAATGTGCATGGCATCACCCAATTTACTGATGGCATCAATAGAACAAAAAGGAGGAAAGGCAAAATCACTCTCTATTTGAGCTGGGATATCCATCTTCTGCCCATTCTGCTTTTGAACTGAAGATTTAAACCATTGCCCTCCCACACATCCTGATTCTCAGACATTTGCACTCAAACTAAATTATACCACCAGCTTTCCTGGTTCTCTACCTTGCAGATAGCAGATCATGAAACTTCTTAATCTCCATAATTGTGTGATCCAATTCCTATAATAAATTATCTATCGATCTATCTATTGATCTATCGAATCCTGTTGGTTCTGTTTCTTCGGAGAACCCTGATTAATATATACTGATTCATGATGGGCACAAAACATGAGGAAGCAAATAAACTCTGGTTATTTTAGGCCACTAAGATGTGAAACGTGTTTCAGGTCTCTGAGATTTGAGATTTCTCTAGTCTGTTACCACACATAAATAGCTTAAACTAATTAATGAATAACAACAATTGAGTTTATTTTGAAATAGTTATATATACATCAATCCCTCACAACACTTTAGTTACACATTAGCTGACATCTCTAGTTTCCTACATGAGTGTCACGGATCTCCTCAGATAATAGATTTATTTATTCCCTAGGTATCATATTTCTCTGGAATTAAATGGAATAAATCTCATCTTCTTTCTGTCTATCCTAAAATAAGTATAGGTAAGTGAGCAAAATAAAGTAGCCCTGTATTGATCTGAACAAGTTTCTATCATTCTGACCTAGAAACATTTTTCTAGAGCTAATTATTTGACTTCTTTTCTAGGCTTTGGAATGGCTCATGCTCTCAGTTAAGGATTTCATTTCCACCTACCAACTTCTATCCAAATTAAGAATGAAGCCTCTTCTTTAGGGGTAATTTCCAAGTATCCCTTCAATTATCCATTCAACAAACACAAATCAGTTTTCTACTCTGAAACAAAAAAGCTGGAAGTTAGAGTTACAAAAAATAACATATAGTACCATAAACAAGATCCATCCAAGCTATTACACTACAATGTGACAAGTATCAAAATAGGGTAATGTGCCTAGAATCATCCCAGTCTAGTGTAAGCCTTACAGATATTTCTACGAGAGACTAAAGTTCTGCCTTTAAAACTCATTCAGAAGGATTGGTTGGTATTGCCCATGACAATGCTCCCAGATATATAGATTTCAAAGTATTGCCTGCCTGTATTTTCTACTTCCATAGTCTACCCACCTGACTCAGCAACAGCTGTTTAAATGTGTATTAATCTATACTATCTACCTAAAATTGGTGGTAAATAACTTGCTCCTTTGACTACTGTGACTTGACCAGATGGCTCAATCACAGCATTCAAGTGCCCTTGCTTTTTGAAGCTTATCTAGTGAGCTTATCTAGTTTTGTTAAGTCCCAGTGTTTCCCTCCCAGACTCAGACTGATACTAGTTTTGATGAAATTGTTTTGATGAAAACTAATTCATAATGTCCAAAGAATTTTATCTGGAGTACTAAGAAAATTTATAGGGAAAAAACTAACATTAAATCAGAAAATACTTTGTATAAACCATTGCTAAGACCTTTACATTTATTTCTTTTGTAACTCTCTCTGACACTCTGAGTTTATTATTATAATCACCAATTTACAGTTGACTGCAGGGAAGTAAATTAATTATTCCATTACTGAAGATCAAGTTAGTGAAAAACACCAGAATTAATCCAAGTATCATTCAGAAAATCTTTCCAATTTACCACCATAGTATATTTCCAAAACCCTCAGAATTTCAAAATTGTTTTGTTGAGGTATGATAAGAAGAGTTAGGAGATAAGCACTTACATTTGGAGCAAAAAGGAATTGGTTCACAGATGAGAAAAAGGTAGTCCAGGAAGAGAGGGAAAGTGCAAAAGAAGATAGGGAGCATGAAAAAAAAAAAAAATGGGGCTGGTTGTTTTATGGTTTATAAAATAATCCAGTCTAGAAAAGCATGGGGTGCATAAGGGTCATGGAAGAGAATCAAATGAAATGAAAAAGAGTTTCTTTTTAGAAGTTGTATCCAATTATTATCTATCTTTTTCCTCTCCTTCTTAGTCCTCCAAATACTATCATCTTTAAAATGTCTGCTCCATATAGTCCTTGGAAATTGCTCTGGTCAGGATCATATTCCCTTTTTCAATCTCAAGGATATTTTTCCTGTCCTGAGCTCTCAGAATCTTTCAACTCTGTTGACCGCTCCTGCATCGAAACATAGTCTTTATTTGGCTTCTATGACACTACACACTCCTGTTTTAAACAAATTGCCTGATTATTTTCAGTTTTTCCTCTTTTTCTTTGCTTTCCTTCTCATGTCCTAGCCCTTATTTTTCCTTCTTTCCTCCACTCCCACCCTCCTTCTCTCCTTCTTTTGTCCTCATGACTCCTCCTTTTCTTTCATTCTGGAATGTCGTTTTTCAGGAATCAAATTCTACTCTTTTCTGTTATCCTACATACCCTCTGGGAATTCTGCACTCTTTCCACAGCCCTCTACATTTTGTTGACCTGATTCAGGGCTCAAATTCATATGCCTTACTAAACATCTGCAGTTAAATACACAAGTAACTAAAACACAACCTATCCCAAATCCAATTAATTCATCTATCTCACTGAAAATCTTCTCTTTTTATGATCTTTTTCTTATTGAATGGTACTTCCATTCATCAGAATTAATACCTCAAAAGCTGGTTGCTTAACTTTTGTGTTCTTTGTATCCCAACTTGGATGTCACTTTCTTCAGACAGATCTCCTAATTCCACTCTTGACAGTCTTAAATTTTTTTTTATTTCTTCTTTGCAGTCTTTATCAAGCATCCCAACACGATGGTCAACTGCATCTTTAATTTCCTCAAAGTTACTGTTTTATTATATTACATGTAATTACATATTTAAGCACGTGTCCTGTTTTGTATACAAAGCTCATGAAAGATTTCAATATGGTATTTCTAATCTCAGCCCATTCGTGGCTCATAGTATAGAATCAATACTTAATATGCTTAATTCTGTAAGGCCATGAATTTAAGAGTTTCCAAATTTCTAAATGGTGACCTTTAACAGGGGAAAAGCAATGTGCACATTGAGAGTGGACTAGAAGGGGAAAGATAAAATAATAGTCTCATTAAGACTGCAAGAGGGGAAAAAAAAAAGAAAAAGACTGCAAAGAGTAGAATTAGGAATTCTCCCTGAAGAAACTGACATCTAAGTTAAGATACAAGGAACTTAAAACTGAAGCAACCAGGTTTTGAGCTTTAACTGATGAATAGAGGTGCCATTCAATACGAAAAGGATCATGAAAAGGTAAGATTTCAATAGGATAGATGAATTTGATTTGGGACATGTTGCATTTTAGTTAACAGTGAATTATTTAATTGCAGATGTTTAGTAAAGCATATGACTCTGAGCCCTGAATCATGTAGCTCAAGTAAAAAGATAATAGTTCTCATAAAAATAAGAGAGATGTCCAAAAAAAAGTGAAAATCATGTGTAAACTAAGAACAAGTCAGGGAAAACAATAATCACCCTGTGAAATTTCTAAAGAACTGTATAGACTTTATGTAATTTAATTTCAACAAGGTATTAATAAAGCATCACATGATAACTTCCTTTGAAAAATCAAGATTTAATGCATTGAAGAAGAAGAAGGAATAAAATAGAATAGCCACACCAATAACAACAATGAAAAACCTTGAGAGTTACTATTGTCCACTAAATTAAATAAAAACTCCTGGTTTTGCCTTATACTTCAATTAAAATTATATTAAAATTGGACAGCACAAGTTTCACTGAACTTCTTAAGTTTATTTTGTCACTGGCTCACACCTTAGTCCAACCTACCTTCATCTATATTAGGTATCATCTATCATCTCCCATTGTCTGGTTGCCTAACTGATCTCTTACTCTCTTAACTCCTTTAAAGTGTATTTTCCACACATATAATATATAAAATGTATTTTCTACAGTTATTTTTTAAAATATATATGTCACATTATGTATGTCCCTTCTTTGCTTAAACTAAATTACTAAGCATTGTTTATAGGTCCTTCCACAATTGGTACTCACATCTTTGATGTCAAACTATACCCCTGCCCTTATCTTCACTGAGTTCCAATTATTGTGGCAATCTTGCTCTTTGAACATGTGTTATATTTATTTTAGCATCTCAATAATCAATACTCCAATTTCCCAAATTCTGTTCTCCCAGATTTCCCTAAGGCTGAGACCTTAACATTTAGCTCCATGAAATAGCCTTTTGCTGTCTACCAATACTCTACACTACCAAGTTTTAACAAATACACTGCAACTTGTTCTTCATAGGATATAGTCACATTTGAAAATAGATCATTCATTTACTCATTCTTCAATATTATGTTTTCTTTTGCTCGAATGTTAGCTAACCAAGTGTAAAACCCAACTTGTTTGTACCTGTATTCTGTGTGCAGAGAGTTTCCTTTAGTATAAGTGCTCAATATATATTTATTGAATAAATGCAGTAATATATTTGACAACACATTCACTTACTACACCTTTTAACTTTTTCAAAATCTACCTATTCTTCAAGAGTATACTGAATGCTATTTCTTTCACAAAACTTTGTCTTATTTGCAAACCGTTTGTGACACTTTCTTCCTTTAGACCACTGGAGACATCTCTCATGATGTGCATTTTGACTTTATTCAAAGTTCTTTTTTTTTTTTTTTTGCTTGTTTGTTTTATTTCTTTTTAAATTCCTCTCTCCAATCACTAGGTAGTGATTACCCTAGGAAGAAAAAAATAGGATTTATACATTTGATATCCATTAAAAAACTAGGACTTATAAATTTGATATCAATGATGTGATGTGAATTTCTGGCTCACAATAAACACACCACCTATAAACCTGTGTATTTTAGTTTTTCTGTGCTGTTGTCTATCCCTAAATGAGAGTTTGGCCTTCTTTTATTGCTCACATCTATATCTTCATCTAGACACAAGTTGGTAGGTAGGAAAAGTCCAATAAATAGCTGCTCAAAGAATAAAAGTCTGAATATTTTCCCCCGAATTTAACATTTCCTAAAATATTATTTTACCTTGTCAATAAGAGTATTAGCATGATAATTTGGTAATTTATTTCAAGAATGTTATATTTTCTTAAAATCATTTACATTGTTTATTTTGCCAATGTCTTCAGATCACCGGAATTTTAATTATGCTCAATTACTTATCTAACAAATAGTTATTTAATATTCTTTAGGTAGTTTAGGAATTTAAAAAATGGTATGTCAGTTTCTAAGAACAGTGGATAGAAAATTCTTCATCTGAAAGTGAACAATACACAGCTTGATTCTTAAGTTTCAAGTTCCTGACATTGCCTTAGCTGTCTTATCTTACTCCGCAAAGTATTTTATTGATTCTTAGTCTATACTTATCCTTGGTAAATGTAGGAGAGAAGGATATAAACCGGGATAACTCAAGTATATATGCTTCAGATTTAGACTGAAGTACAGAAATTTTAAACTAAACTCACATGAAAACCACTAACAAAAAAATACTTGTTAGTCTTACATGGATATGTATTCAGTTCCCTTTTACCACTATTTTGTTAATGACACAACTTATAAGATTCCAAAAAACTAAGAAAATGCATACCTAAGTTTTCAGACAGATATAAAAAAACATTACTATTATGTACAGGCTGTTTATATGCCCATTTCAAATAATTAAATAGTAATGTTTAGGTTGAGTGATATGCCAACCATGTAATCACTGATGATTTATTGGTTGAAATTATTGTGTTTGTTGAATGGTTTTGCTTAAAAGCAGTAGTGAAATTGGAAAACTTTAACTTCTATCAATGTAGCACTCCTTCTTGTCAGTTAAAAAATGATAAAAACTGTATCTTGCTTAATGAAAGCAACAATCAACAGACAATATTTGAGATATTTAAAATATGTATAATCTAGTAATAGAAGAAAACGTGTGGTGAATAAAATAAATATTGTTGTATTATAGGATTTAAATACTATATATAGATTAGAGTTATTTTATCTAAAAATAGAGATCAAGCTAATGTAATTTTTATAAAAATAGAAATTTAGAACAATGTAGATGTTGTACATGAAAACAATTGTACTTAAATTATCCTCAATGGTGCATAGCAATTAGGAATAGCAATACAATGTTACTAAATTGTTTCATAAAACCTTAGCCAAAAGAATTCTTTATTATTGTTTATTTTACAGAATGTGGCTTAAATTATTGAAAATAGTTCTATGAGGACATTTTATACTGAATAAATAAAAGTGTTCCATTAGCCAGTGAAATGTAAGAAAGAAATTAAAAGCTATGAAGAAGAAGAAATAACACATTTTAAAATGAGTCTTGAAGATTAATATGTTCTATTTGCTATGCTTACTCTTGAGCATAAAATATCAAGACAAACTAGTAAACAAAATTTATGAAAGAGCATTAAAGTAATCAGATGCCTTAGACTTAAGCAACAATTCAATGTACGCATAATTCAATGTTTTGTTTGGTTATTTATTTATTTTTACTTCAAATCAGGCCCTATTACTGGCACACTGTTTTATACACTTACTAGGCAAGTGACAAGGTTCACTTAGCTATACAATTTGTGTCCTAGAATAATCTTAGGTGACTTCACAGAGCTGCTTCCTCAGTTTGGGTTCACAGACAACCTGCCTTATTACCTATCTTTGTGTTCAATTAATAGTTCCAGTTCCCTTGTTTCATTATCATTTTAACATTTGATCAATCCTAATTAAGTCTGAGCTGGGGATTCTCAACATGCTCCACCTCATCTATTACAGACGTTCATATTTTTTTCCTACAAATGTTCGTTACATTTGTTCCAACTTTAACATTTTTGTAAAATACTTTGACAAAGACAGATGACTGGATAGCAATTCAGCTTTAACCATGTTTCAAGTCTATTTTCAAATACGAAAGAAAATATTTTAGTTTGCTTCTAAGTTACATTTACAGCTATACCAAGCTGAAATATACACATGAATTGGATTGACTCGTCATACAAGTGATGCTAAAATAAGGAAACTGTGGATTTTAGAGGACTAGCTTGATGTGAAATGTAAAGGAGGGATTTTATTATTTGATTTATTACTCTAAGTTTTACAGAAATATATTTTGAGCATCTCTTTGGGTCAGGTGTTATAATAGGCCTAGGGTTGCAGTAATGACAAAAGAAAAAGAAGAGTTCTCATTCTTATTGTATAGTAGGGGAGAAACTTAATCTAAAAATCCATATTATTATAATATAACATATCATACTATAGTTATAAGAATTATGAAAAATAGTTGATATAAGCATAAAGAGAAAAGAATGATACATTTCAGATAGAATGTCCAAAGTAAGCTTCCAAATAAAATAAATATTTAAATCTTAGTAAAGAGGAATAAAAGAGTCCTATAAATATTTGGAGGAAGTTTTCCATGTAGAAGGGATAGCAAGGACCAAAAAAAAAAAAAAAAAAAATGCTAAGGAAAGCTAGTATGGCAAGATTGGATTAAGCTCAGAGAGGCAGGTGGGCCAGTGATGTAGAGCCTTGTGACCCATTATAATTATGTTTGGTACTGATTTTTAAGATTTTATATGAAAGAGCAAGAGGGCATGTCAGGGGGAGGGGCAGAGGGAAAAGCAGACTCCCTGCTGAGCAGGGAAACTGATATTGGGCTAGATCTTGGGATCATGATGGGAACTGAAGGCAGATGCTTAAATGATCGAGCCACGCGGGTATCCCTTGGTACTGATTTTGATGGGAAGTCATTGAAAGATTTTGGGAAGGAAAATTTGGTTAATATCTTAAAATAATTCTCTGATGGTTAAATGAAGAGTTGTCTTTAAGAGAAGATAACTGTATACAAGGAAAACTGTTAGAAGGCTGTTACCATATGTCAGGTGAGAAGTGGCTATAGGAAAAAATACATTAATAGTACATTAAAAGGTTATACACGATGACCAAGTAGGATTTATTCCTGGAATACGAGGATGGGTCAATATATAAAAATCAACTAATGTAGTATACTATAGAAACAGAATAAAGGACAAAAATCATCTTATCATCCTAATTAATGTAAGAAAATTTTGACAAAATTCAACACTCTTTTATAATAAAAACTCTCCTGAAGCTAGGAATAGAAGAAAACTGCAGCAGTGTAGTAAAGGCCACATGTGGAAAGTTCACAGGTAACACCATACTTAATGGTTAAAGACTGAATAGTTTTCCTCAGAGATCAAGAACAAGACAAGGATGCCCACTCTTGCCATTTTCATTTAACACAGTACTGAGAGTTCTAGCCAGAGCAATTAGTCAATGAAAAAAAAAAAAAAAAGAAAAGAAAAGAAAAGAAAAGCATCCAAATTTGAAAGGAAAAGTAAAAATACCTCCATTTGCAAATGATATCTTATATGTGGAAAATCTTATATTCCACATACACAAACTCTTAGAACTAATAGACAAATACTGCAAAGTTGCAGGATACAAAATCAATAGGCAAAATCAATCTGTGTTTCTATATACTAACAATAAATAATCTGAGAAGAATACGAAAACAATCTATTTACAATGCCACCAAAAACAATAAAATACTTAGGAATAAATATAACCAAGGAGGCAAAAGATTTGTGTAGTGAAAACTACAAAAAATTGATGGAAAAAGTTAAAAGATATAAAAATAAATAAAATATATACTATGTTTGTAAATTGCAGGCTTAATTTTGTTAAGATGCCTCTCCTACCCAAGAAGATCTATAGGTTGAATATAATCCCTATCAAAATCCCAATGGAATTCTTTTTTTGCAGAAATATAAAAAAATCCTAAAACTTATACAGAATTTCAAAAGACACTGAATAACCAAAACAATCTTGAAAAAGAACAAAGTTGGAGACCTCACATATCTTGACTTCAAAACATATTATAAAGCTATAATAATCAAAACAATGTGATACTGGCATAAAAACAGACTATATAGACCAATGGAGTACCACAGAAATCCCAGAAATAAACTCTTACACAAATGGTCAAATGGTCATCAACAAGGATTCTAAAATCACACTATGGAAAAGGACAGTCTCTTCAAAAAATGGTGTTGAGAAAGGAAGAAAACTGGTTATCCACAAGCAAAAAAAAAAAAAAAAAAAAAAGTTGGACCCTTATATCATATATAAAAATTAAATGGAAATTGATTAAAAACCTCAATGTAAGACTACAAAGTCTCCTAGAAGAAAACATAAGGGAAAAGCTTCATGATATTGGAGTTGGCAATGATTTATTGGATATGATATAAAAAACACAGACATAAAAGCAAAAATCGACAAATGAAAGTATATCGAACTTAAAAATGTCTACATATGAAAGAAAACAATCAACTGAATGAAAGATTTACAAAATGAGATACAATATCTGAATATCATGTATCTGATAAGGGTGATAAGGGCTTAATATCTAGAAGGTATAAATAATTCCTACTGCTCAACAACAAAAAACAAAAAGTCTATTAAAAATGGGCAAAGGAGGGGTGCCTGGGTGGCTCAGTGGGTTAAAGCCTCTGCCTTCGGCTCAGGTCATGATCCCAGGGTCCTGGGATCGAGCCCCGCGTCGGGCTCTCTGCTCTGCGGGAAGCCTGCTTCCTCCTCTCTCTCTGCCTGCCTCTCTGCCTACTTGTGATCTCTATCAAATAAATTAATTAATTTAAAAAAAAAAAGAAAATGGGCAAAGGATTCAAATAGACATTTCTCCAAGAAGATATCCAAATGGCCAGCAAGCATTTGAAAAGATGCTCAACATCATTAACCATTACAGAAATGCAAATACATACTACAATGAGATACCACATCAGACCTGCTAAGACAGCCACCATCAAAAACAACAAACAAAACCAAAACCCAGAAAACATATGTTTGCAAGGATGTAAAAATGTTGGGTTCCTTGTTGGAGCCCTCATGCACTGTCAGTAGGAATGTAAAATGGAACAGCTGCTCTGGAAAACACCTGAGGTCCCTCAACAAATTAAAAATGGAATCATGGGGCACCTGGGTGGCTCAGTGGGTTAAAGCCTCTGCCCTTCAGCTCAGGTCATGATCTCAGGGTCCTGGGATCGAGCCCCACATCGGGCTCTCTGCTCGCAGGGAGCCTGCTTCCTCCTCTCTCTCTCTCTGCCTGCCTCTCTGCCTACTTGTGCTCTCTGTCAAATAAATAAATAAAAATCTTTATAAAAAATAAATAAATAAATAGAAATGGAATCACCATATAATTTAGCAATTTCACTTTCAGGTAGATACCCAAAAGAATTGAAAATAAGATCTCTAAGAGATACTTAACATCCATGTTCACGGCAGTATTATTCACAATAATCAAGAACTAGAAACAGCTCAAATTATCAACCAATAAATTAATGGATTTAAAAAAATATGTTATATACATACAATGGGAATGTTTTCAGCCTTCAAAGAGAAAGAAATCCTGTCACGTGTTACTTCATGGATGAACCTTGAGGACATTATGCTAAGTGAACTAAGCTAGTCACACAAAACAAACACAAGATGATTCCACTTATCTTAGGTAACCAAAGTAGTCAAACTTTAGAAATACAATGTAGAATGGTGGTTTCCAGGGGCCTGGGTGATGGGGAAATGGGGAATTCGTGTTTAGTGGGTTTAGAGTTCCAGTTTTCCAATGAAAATATTTTAGAGATCTCTCATACAACAAAATGAAAATAGTTAACACTGCTAAACTGTACACTTAAAAATACTTAAGATGGTAATTTTTTGTTATATCTTTTACCCATAATTTTAAGAAGTTCATCCTCAAATTTATCCCTGTCTTAAGAGAGAAACTATCAGGTTAAAGAAAAAGGAGCCCTTGTATAATGTGGGTAGGAATGTCAGTTGTTACAGCCACTGTGGAAAACAGTTTGGGGGCTTCTCAGATAATTAAAAAATAGTATTATCATATGATCCAACTATTCCACCCTTGGGTATTTACCCAAAGAAAATGAAAACAGTAACTTGAAAAAACATGGGCCCCCCTATGCTTATTGCAGCATTATTTATAATCACCAAGATATGGAAGCAACCTGTGTTCATCAATAGATGAATGGATAAGAAAGATGTGGCATGGGGACACCTGGGTGGCTCAGTTGGTTAAGCATCTGCCTTTGGCTCAGGTCATGATCCCAGAGTCCTGGGATCAGGTCCCAAGTCAGACCTTTGCTCAGCAGGGAGCCTGCTTCTCTCTCCCCCTCTGCCTGCAGCTCCCACTGCTTGTGCTCTCTCTCTCTGATAAATAAATAAATAAAATCTTAAAAAAAAAAAAAAAAAGATGTGGCATGTACACACACCCATACGCACCGCACCCACCCACTCAACCCCCACAACCCACATACAGAAATATTATGCATCCATAAAAAAGAATGAAATTGTACCATTTGAGACAACATGGGTGGATCTAGAGGGTATTATGCTAAATGAAATAAGTCATACTGAGAAAGACAAATACCATTCGATTTCACTCATAAGTGTAATCTAAAACCACCACCACAACAAATGAATAAACAAGCAAAAAGCAGAATCAGAACTATAAATACAGAGAGCAAACTGATGGCTGCTAGTGGTTGGGCAAAAGAAGTGAAGAGGAGTGAAAGATAGTTTCCAGTTATGGAATGAATAGGTCACAGGAATAAAAGACACAGAATATGGAATATAGTTAATGATTTTTTTTTTTTTAAGCAAGGAGAGCTGCAGGCAGAGGGAGAGGGATAGCAGGCTTCCTGCTGAGCAGGGACCCCCCCCCCCCCAAAGTGGGGCTGGATCTCAGGACCTGGGGATCATGACCCAAGCCAAGGGCAGACACTGGACTGACTGAACCACCTAGGTACTCCCAGTTAGTGATACTTTAACGGTGATGTAAGGAGGCAGATAGTAGCTACACTGTGGCTAGCATACCTGAAACTAATGTAACATTGTATGTCAACTATATCCAAAAAGAAAATTAATGATAATAATAATATAATAATAATAATAATGTATTGTATCTAGAAAGGATTAAAATTGCAATTCACATCTAAGTCTGTCTTGATCCGAAAAGTAACTTTTTCACCCTCCATATTGATAGTTACAAGTTGTCTCTCTGAGGCAGAAGTCCAGGTTTACTGGCTTGATCAATGCAGTATTTTTTGTTACTTTGTTTTGTTCTGTTTTGTTTCCATGGGTGAGACTAGAGGCAAGGTGGCTTAAGACAGATTTGATTCCAGAGGTTTATAGGTACTTCTATTGTATCAGAGATTTCCCAGAGCCTATTTCCAGATAGCATGTGTGTGCGTGCGTGTGTGTGTGTGTGTGTATTTATTAATAATGAATCACTAGCATATAGATTTGAGGATCACAATTTTTTTTTAAGATTTTATCTATTTATTTGACAGAGAGAGTCAGCACAAGTACAAGCAGTGGGGCAGCAGACAGAGGGAGCAGAAGAGGGAGAAGCAGGCTCCCTGCTGAACAGAGAGACAGATGTGGGGCTGGATCCCAGGACCTGCGATCATGACTTGAGCCTAGGGCAGACACTTACCTTCTGAGCCACCCAGGTGTCCCAGGATCATAGTAATTTTTAACCTCATAATTGGAGAAAGCTGATATCATTGGTTTATTTTCTACCTTTCAGATTCCTAAATAGAGGCCAATAGATATAATACCAGCGGTTCTGTATATGAGGACTAAGGACAACAGAAGCAATGAAGGAAAGGACACAGCTGGCTGTCTACAGAGAAAGCCCACTAAGATCCAGATTCATTGCCTAGTTTATAGTAATCTCTATGATTATTGATTGATCATTGCCTAAATGAGTACATGATTCTTTCTTCAATTATGTTCCTCTTTTCCATGGTATAGAATGCTGTCAACCTCAATTAGATCAAGGCAACTCCTGATTTGAGTTACTGGACAATAAAATGTCATGCTTCCCAGGTTTAGCATCATCATCTTCACCTTACATCCAGTTCATTCACTGAAATTCATTCTTCCCATTGAATTTTTCTCAAGCTACTATATAAATTCTCTTCTTTTCCATTTTTCCTACTTTTATTTCTTCCTTCTTTTTATTCATAACGTTAAAGTTATATTTCCCTTTTTCTGTAAGGGTGCAGTTTTCTCTGTCTCTCCTGATTCAGCCATGACTTGCATGAACTCCTGACCCTCACAGCTTCCTCCCTCTATCTCTTAGGCAGCCTTGTTGTCTAGAGCATTTTACCTCTGCTTTCACACATGCTCATTTTCCCATTTCCCAGAAGCCGGACACTTAAACAAGTGTGCAAAAAAAATGGTAGAATAATATCTGGCATCTTCTAAGAATTAGGACATTCCTACAAAAACTGTAAACATTTAGAATGTGTACAATCCTTCTTTTGTCAGGATTCCAGATACAGATGAGTGGATTAAGGATCTCAGCAAAACAGAACTTAAAGCTAACTACTCTTTTCCTCTTTCTTCTTTTTTATTTTCCAAAATATAAACTAAAAATCAATTTAGCATTTATCATTTTTTTAAAGATTTTATTTACTTATGGGGGGGCATTTAAGGAGGGAGAGGCAAAGGGAGAGGAGAAGCAGGCTCCCCGCTGAACAGGGAGCCCAACTCTGGGCTTGATCCCAGGACCCTGAGATCATGACCTGAGTGGAAGGCAGACACTTAACTGACTGAGCCACCCAAATGCCATCAATTTAGCATTTATTTTAAAGATATGGAATATCTTGGAAGAATAATTGTATATTATTCATATATATAGCTCCCAAGTCACCTTATTACTAAAAAAAAAACAAAACAACAAAACAAAAAAAAAAAAAAAAAAAGGAAAAGAGTATCTAATCATTTAGCAGACTGATTTTGTTTTGCTTTCTTCTCTCCTCCTCTTCCTTCATCCCCCTCCCCCTCCTTGTCCCCCTCCTCCTCCTCTTCCTCCTTCTTCTTTTTCTCCTCCTCCTCTTCCTTCTCCTCCTCCTCCTCCTCCTCCTTCTTCTTATTTACATTAGAATGATACCATTGCCATTTCTATTCCATACACATTTCCATCAGTATCATCACCCACCCCCACTCTGTGAAAAAGTGATCCCGTTTTTCCTTCAACTGAACAATTTTTCATCATGCAGGAAATATCATGCTCCATTCTAATTCTTGGCATCGCCATTCCTCCCACATTTGTTTGACTACAAATAGCTCTTCTAGTTCTACTACTACTAGTACTGTACCATACAAAAGGCAGCAGTTGCTTAATGTTTGCTAACTGATCAGTTCTGTTTCAGTGTTTTGTAGTAAATGTCTCAATAATATTCAATGAGAAAGCTATGAGGATTATTAAGACTAAATCATACAGATGCTTCACATTAGTCAAAAGGTATATGATCAGGCAAAAAGAGGTGAGTATTGGAAGTTATTTACTGTATCTTTGACTTACAAAAATATATAGAAGCATGGTTTAAAAACATATTCTTGTCTGCTTCAAAAATTCCATGAATTTTGTTATGGTAATTTGTAAAATTTGCTAAAGCAATTTTATTTAAACCAAGGGGAAAGAATCTTGATTTTTTTTTTTTTTAATACTTGGGTATCTGTAACTGAAATGACCTTGCTCTAAACGTTCATTCACACATGGGAAATAAATAATATTCTCTTTTGACATTCCTGATCTGAAAATAGGTAGTCATCATACTTCAATACATGCGATATCATACATTGAAGAACAGCTGTTAATGTTCTGCTTCTGGTAAGAACTCTGTCAGGAAATCAGGTGGAACACTCAAATTGGGTAGTCTGAAGAAAGTTTAACATAGGGATTGTTTACAATGCTGAGCCAGCAGTGTTTTGGACTGAAATGTGTCTTCTAAAAAAAGATATGTTGGAGTCTTAACTCCTACTACCTCAGAATGTGACCTTATTTGGAGGTAGGGTCTTCATAGAGGTGACCAAGTTAAAAGAAGGTCATTATGCTGTCTTTAATCCAATATAACTACTGTCCCTTTAAAAAAAGGAAACTCGGATACAGAGAAAGACATACACAGGAAATCACCATGTAAACATGAAGGCAGAGATGGGGTGATGTATCTCCAAGCAAGGTAATGTCAGCGATTGCTAGCAAACCATTAGAACATAATGTTTTATTCTCAGAACAACTTTAAAACTTTATTGATTAACCTGGCACATCACTATTATTTACCTGTTAGTATGATTTCCCTGAATTTTTAATGTAATATAGAGTATATCAGCATCATTTACTTCGAGTACTTGATCATAGTAACCTAGGGCTTCTAACCTCATTATATATAATGTAAATTGTGTGGGGAAAATATGAGAGACATCTTGACAACTTATAAAAAATTACTGTTTGTGCTAGGGGAGCAGGACTTGCTATACAAGATAATATAGACAAAGGAAAGAAAAATCAATTGTGAAAATACTAGAGAATATGAGGTTCTATGTTAATATAGTTTTTAAAATCAACTGTACACATAAAAGTGACCTATATAGCTAGAAATTCTGCAGACAAATATAAACTGTCATCTTAGTATCTGAAGTGGAATAATTTACAGGAAAATATTAAGTTAGAAAATCCATAATAATTGAAGCAGTCTTCTCAAAAAAATAAATAAATAAATAAAAGATAAATAAAAATGCTCTTAGGCCAAGAATGCAATCACAATGCCTTCCACATGTTAGCAGCATCATATTTCCAGTTACTCAGGATCCGAACCTTGTAATCACTGTTAATTCCTCACTCTCTCTCATAATTAGCATTTAGCATCTGTGTCCTATTTATTTTATATCTGCAACATTGTTCCATTCAGTTTGTAATATCAATTATTTCCTTTCCATTTTCCCTGTCCTAATTCAGATTTTCGGTACATTTCCTGAGATGATGGAAGTGGACACCTAATCAGTTTCTCTGCTTCAGGTCTTTCTTCTCTCCATTCCTATGTATACATTGTTTTAGATTAATCTTTCTGGAGCATAGACCTCATCATGTCATTATCACACTAAAAAGCCTGTCATGGTTCCTCATTGCTCCAGTGATCATATAATCTGTCATCCAAACTGGAAGACATTTGAGAGTGAGAGAAGAATGATTAATAAGCACTCTCAGGCAACAGGTGGAAACCAGGATTGTTCTGGCTGGGTGGATAAGTATGGTCATTCTACCCACTGCCACAACCGACCTATCATTCCCCACAACCTACTTTTCTATTCAAAAATTTTCACATCCTTTTCAGACTAGCCGAATTACTTTATGTCCCTATTACTCACCTTGATTTTCACATCAGTGAATTGTGGATTTTTAACTCCAGGTTTTCGGGAGAACGAGATGAAAGCGTATGTAAATACATGAAACATACCAGACGCGCAATGTTACCATCCATCTTCTTCAGTAAATGTCTTTTAAAAATACAGAATATTCTCAATACAGAATACTGCTAATAGTGCCATGTAGGAAGTTTTACTCTTGTTGACACTGTTAAATGATAATTAACTAGTGTGTTTAAAAGAACTTGAGGAGCACCTGGGTGGCTCAGTCAATTAAACATCTGCCTTGGGCTCAGGTCTTGATGTCAGGGTTGTGGGTTCCCTGCTCAGCAGAGTGCTTGTCCTTCTCACTCTCTTCTATGCTCTCTTTCTCTCTTTCTCAAATAAATAAACAAATTAAAAAATAAAATAAAATAAGTTGAATAAGTTTCTGTAGAAATTTTTATTATTTAATTTTGCCCTTTAACTTTGGTAAATCCAAAACTAGATCAATAATACGGTAATTTTTGGATGCATGCACACATAATCTCATTTTAACACATTGGGGTTTTTTGTTGTTTTAGTATTGGAATATGCACAAACGCATTACTGTTTCTAAAAATATTATATGAATAAAGTAAAAATGTAAATTTGCATCAAATTAAATTATATTCTCATGTTTTCCTTAAGAATTTAGAATTTGTGTCTCTAAAAGACTTATCTTTTAGTTACATACTTGATGCCTCCTTGATCACAGTTACAGACATGTTAAATTATATCTTCATTAGGAAGTTAAAAATAAACACTTGCATACAGGAATATCTCTGGCATATGTCAAAAGGATATTCTGCTATTAATCCTATAATTAATTCATTATTTCATAAGTAAATTTATTGAAAATAATCTCCAAGGAAATAAATTTGATCTAATTTGAATTATACTTTCAGTGTGTTATGAATCTGGCCTATATTCAGACATTTTCTACAGCTAAAAATCATATTAGTAAGAGTCTGTTTCCTATATTTTAATTTATTGAACTAAATGGGGTAGTAGTAATGATATTTTTTCACCTCTTCTTGTTTCCTTAGTCATTTGATATGATAGAATAAAAATTAATTCTAGTATCTTATTTTTCCTTTTTCAATTTTTATGTCACTATGTACATATTAATGGATCATTAGTTCACAGTGATACAGTCCTATATTTTTGTAGTAAAGAGATTTTTGAATATCTTATTTTTGTTTAATTATTTCAATTATCATTATATTTATGATTAGTAAACTGTACGATAATAGTTTAAATTTAGTAAGATTTATCACTATTCATCTGATGATGGACATTCTCCCTCAAATACTCACAACAAATTAGAAATAAGGTATATTTTCTAGGTACTAATCTGTAGAACCCACTCAAACAACTGTGTTTTCTTCACTAAAGAAAAGTATAATCTTTTGTAACTCCTTGTCAAATCTATTCTAATGTATATGTCAAGCATTTTTATATTAATGTTTCTGTGACTAATATTTTAAAATATTGGAATGTTCTTAACTGCATACAGTTGAGTCATTTGAATACCTTATAGTTGGTTTCAAGTGCTATTTGTTGAGAACCTTCCCTTAGTAGCAAAGCAGCTTTAACCCATTCCTCTCTTCATTATCACAAGTTCCAAATCAATGACACCTGAAATAGTGATCAGTTCCTTATAATCTTGTAAAAAAACAAACAAACAAACCAAAATCCTTTGGGGCACCTGGGTGGCTCAGTCGGTTAAGCCTCCTACTCTTGATCTCAGCTCAGGTCTTGATCTTGGGGTCATGAGTTCAACCCTTGCAGTGGGCTCCATGTTAGGTGAGTCTACATTGAAAAAAAAAAAAAAAAAGTCTAAGATCCCTTGGGTCAGACTATATTCTTGAAACTATCTTCATTAAATAAGAGTCAAATTTAGCACAAAAAGTGGAACTAGTACAATAAAAAGCCCATTACCCAGAATTGCAGTAGTTGAAATTCTCTATAAGAATTCTCTACTTGCATATTTTTAAGCTAAGAATTCTTAAAGTTTATATTTTCTGAATCAAAGTTTATAATTATTATGGTAAGTATATTCAGAATAACACACTCCAGATATAAATCTGAGATTTTATCTCAATACTTTTTAAACCTCCCCCCTGGTAACCATTAGTTTGTTTTCTATAATAAGGAGTCTGTTTTTTGGCTTGCCTCTCTCCCTCTCTTTTTTCCCTTCACTTGTTTGTCTTGTTTCTTAAATTCCACAAATCAGTACATATGGCAAAATTTTAAATCTAATTATTAAAGTAACTATAAGAAGTAGTTCAACCTACTTGGAGAACAAAAGTTGCATGGAATGACTTGCTTGGAATTTCAAATATGGCTAAACTTCCTTAGTAAGGGAGTATGTGCTGTATACTCTGGCTTCTGTTGTCTTGTTCTGGTCACTTAACCAATACCCATCCCTAACCCCATCAAACATTTCACAGGAATTTATAGTAACAGTTGCAAGATGTCCTTACTGATCAGGTCAATGTGTAGAAACCACATCTCATTCAGATTGTCCCTCTTTTATTTAGGCCTTTAGGGAATTTTAGGTCTATGGCCTGTCTTTGCTGCCTTCATTACAGGTCTGAGGACACTTTGGATACACCATGATACTCAACCACAAAAAAGTCTTTGTAAGTAATTTTGGTATTTGATTCCTTTCTCCACAGAATCTCAAATTTAGTAAGAACAATCCAACCTTATGAAAAAAAGAAAACAAAGCAAAACTGAGCATCGAGCCAAGACCACCTCACTTGGCCTTCTCAAGTATAGGGCATCAAGAAGGCCCTCTTGGAATTCTGTAAAATAATTTTGATTTATTAGTGACTTTCTAAATTATAGTGATACTTTCTAGGTAAGTATTTTCTAGAAATCCTTCGTATGGAAATAAAGGTAATGTTACTAGTTCTCACTATTTCATGTTCAGAAAATAAGTGTGGTGGTACTTTATATAGATACTGGAATAAAGAAAACCAATGTTCTATAGGCGACAATCTGCTCAGACACAGGTGGATCTTATTACATAATTTGATAAGATTATTTTAATATTACTACTACTTTACAAAAAAAGTATTTTCACTTTTGATATGAACACTTCCAATTGTAATAATGAGACATTTTTATTAGTAGTAGATAAAGAGAAAGGTATTCATGAAGGGTATTTGTTTATGATGTTTTCCTAAATTGGCATATGATTCACAACCATTCAACCACAAGTACTAGCTCAAAAGCTTCCATTCTGAAAAGAGTAGAAGCATTATAAAAATATATTGTTGAGGTTATATTCAAAATTAACATGAACTGATTTCACTTAATAAGTAATAAAGAAGTCACATTTAACTTTTCATTTGTTTCTTCCACTCTCAATTAAACATTAAACAGTATCCATTATACATCTATATAACAGATTACTGAATCTATATAGATAGATTACTGAATCATAGTTCAGGATATTGAAGATTTTATGATACATGTTGATTACCTGAAAAGAAATTAAGGCCTTTAAGTGGGCTAATGAAGTTGAGGGCAATTAGGGATTTTTTGCTGTCTGAATATCCAGTCTATTACTGAGCTCATTATTACCCTTACCTTTTTTTGCCAAAATGTTAAAAAAAAGATATTTTAATTCATTCCTAAGTCTACTATATAGTACATTTGTTCATTTTGGAGATCTCTTTGATGATTTATTGAAATGTTTACAAATCTTTGTGATCTACCAATCAAGGCGATTAAACTTTTAAATTGTGAACAAAAATTACTTTGTCTACAATTTGCTGATGCTAGGATATTTCTATTTTGACTTAATGTTTACTTAGAGAGGAATTGTGTCATTGTAGATAAGCATTTGTGTGTGCATGGAATCATACCCATGAAGTTGATGCTTTGGAGTTGTACTAAGTAGGAAGGTCAGACATTGTATTCAAACACTACCTTCATGTTAATTCAAACTTTCCTAAAAGCTGGTGTGATCATTTTAATATCTAATATTCAGAAGCCAACTCTTGACATTTTCTATGTGATGAGAACAAATACACCCAGAAGAATTGATAAATAATTTATTAAACAAACATTGAACAAAAGCATTCCCTTTTCTAAACATTATGCCAAGCTAAGAAGTTAACATTTTCTCTCAGTCATATATATAAAAAAAGAACAATAATAATGCAATATTTTAATGAAATAATAGGAGTGTGTATTTAAACCTAAAAATAACTAACATTTATTTTGTGTTTTTTTCCCTGTGGGTACTGATCTATCCCTTTGTACAGAAGAGAAAGCTGAAGAAAGAGAAAATATTTAATTTGCCTAAGTTTGCACAATGTGGACTGAGATTTGGGTCCATACTCCACACACTATACTATTTTAACAAATGGCAAAGAAAAACATAAGTTAATACTACACGTTATTATGACCGACAGGATATAAGTCCATAGATAAAGAATCTCAATTGTATATGGGGTAAATTTAATTTAAGTGAATTTAAACACACACACAAAAATATTAACTACATAATGTCTTTTGACCTATAAAATTAGTGGGGAAATAAGTTTTCCAATTTTTTTTTCAAATCTGAGTGTCTATATTTATCTACATAGAGATAGGTATAGACATATATAAACCTTTTTTTTCTCTATTTCTGCTACACAATCTGAAAATAAGAAGCACCTGGATTCTCTCTCTCTCTCCAAAATTGGCACAATTGTAGTTTGAACTGTTAAAAGTGAAAATGTGTGGTTATTTTAAATGTAATCACTTGTCATTCAGTACTTAATGCCTATAGTTGTTTCTCCTCCTCCTCCTCCTTTTTTCAGTGTGATGAAATATTTTAATTAAACTTGAAACATTAAAATATGATTTAGTCTTTGGATATTTTGTCATGTTGTATCATATTTTTGTGTGTTGCCAAATTTGATTTGCTATATGGTAAAAAACTCTGTGTCTGAATTCATGAGAGATATCTATCCTCTTCTTTCCATGTAATGCCCATCCCAGCTTTAAAAAGAGAGTGAAATTGGCTTTATAATATGTATGAGTTTGGTAGTATTCTTTTCCTATGAGTTTTTCAAAGATAATTTCTCATTCTTAAATATTACACAGAAATCAACATTTGAATCATCTTACTCTACAGTTTTAACTGTGGGAAATATTTTGAACACAAATTCAATTATTAAATATAGTGTTAATTATATTTTCTATGACTATTCCTTATTACATTTGCCTACTTTTCCTTTTCAGCATTTATCCAAACTTTTTTTTCCCCCTCATGTTAAAATCTTTGGGGATGGCCTAATTCTTCTGCAGCTTAAAATTATATGTAATAATAAAATCACAATGAGGTAATAGTTTTTGTAACCTCTCATGATGATCTTGATATCTTTAGGACCGGCAACATACTTTCTGGGAATGCTGACGTACACTAAGGCTTTTTTCAGAATGCCTTTTCTGAATCCCTAATTTCACCTTTTCTCATTTGAATCATGTATTTCTGGAAGTTAAATAGTCTGTTCAGAAGGAGAAGGGACTTTCTATCAAACTGATATTGGTTTCTTTGACAAGAGTGTTATACAAGTCAAAAATTGGTCAGCTCTCTTAGTTTTGATTTTATTTTTCATTGATTCCAATTTCTCTTCTCTTATGCCACATAGCTTATAATAGGACATCATTTGGCTTATATATAAATGACAAATTATAACATAGTTGCAGGTATCAGAGTGTTTCTTCTTTTTTCAAGTCCCATAGACTGGTGTTTTTTCCTTGGAAGGAAATTGTAGACATTATTCAAACAATAGATATGTTTTACTATATCAGATGTAAGCACCCACTACTGTTCCCAAGCTTTTTTGTTTCACTCTTAAGTCATAGTATGCTTTTTCTTAAAGGTCTGTCAAGTGATGTTTAAATTTAACATGGGTAGTTCTAAAATTAGACATAACTCAATCGAAGTAAAGATAATGTTAAACAGCTCTGACCAAGGTGTTGTATACATAAGCATTTGCAATTGTATTTTGTTTGCTGTTTGGTTGACTGTGATTATAAAATTGTAATATACAACCTGGTTTCTATCTACTTTCTCACAATGTGCTAATTTGAAAATTTTCTTGTTTTATAGTATTAGCTAAGTTCCCCCCAGCCCAATAGTACTAAAAGTATTATTAAGAACAGTTAACAGGATCTTATTTTTTAATTCAATGGGAATATGTTCCAGATTATTATATTTAATATTTTATTTCCTGTTATTTAAGATAATTAGACTTCATTGCTTGCAATTAGTTTCCTGAACTGATATTTTAGTTTTTATTTTTATCAAAGTGTCTAAGTATAACCTGTATTTACTTTGAAGTGTTGAGTAATTCAGTAAGGTTTGTTAAAAATATGTCCACTGCCGCCCTTACATTTATTTCCCAAAAGAATTTCATTTCCATTCTTTCATCTGATGCTTTGCTACCAATTTTTACATCCCTAAATTGTTATTGAATAAACTCTACACACACACACACCCACACACACGCACACAATTTCCAACTCCTTAATGTATTTTAAGTACAGTATTTATTAGATCAATTTCAAACTTCACTGATTAAAATAACTTTAGGTACATCAAGATCTCAGAGAAGAAGCCTTTCAGATCTGGGGTTCAGGTGGCTATGAAAGGAGCACCAATTACTTGAGCCTAGCACTTTCGGAAGGTTCTGGGAGCCTTGTTCTTACAAGCCAAATGAAGCCAGAAGCTGGGGTGAGTTGGTGGTTCTGGAGTGATGCAGACAAGAACAGAAAAAGATGAAAAGAAAGGAAGTGCTTCTACATTTCTCCTGCTTCCTTATCTCCTTTGTGCCTTGATTTACATAAAAATAGCTGGAACCACCCTGTCTCACCCATATTCTGCCAGAGTCCGCTTCAGTCACCTAATCTCATAGGAACAGTAAATAGCTTGTGCTCACAGGGTACAGAGGCTGTCACTTACACCAAGTGCCAGGACTGTATCCTCACAGGTAGCAGCTAAATCCTGCCTGCCTGGGCCCACTAGTTCACACATAACTTGCTGAAAAGGCTGTAAGTAGAAGATAGAGTAAAAGGGCTAAATCCTCATTACTGCAAATCCCTACCGTCCCATTATAGTTCCTAACTGCTGCACATCCTTCTGCATGGAGGAGCTTCCCTTTCTCTTTCTGACCTTCAGCTTGTTAATTTTTCCAGCAAATATTATCTGTGGTCATATATCATGCTGAATTTAAACCAAGCCAATTTAAAACAAAGGCACGAAATGTCTTTCACATGCCTGATCCTACCACATTTAAACTGAAACAACTGTTTTTACTAAACGATATTTCTGTATATTGTTTTACAACTCACACATAAAAGGCTTTTTGATACTAAAAATGTGTATTTTATGAAGAATTAGCAATTATTACATGAGTGTATTTTATGACTAAGTAGATTTTTGAGAGGAGAAAACAAAAATTTTAATTAGGAATATGTACCAGCTGTTACACACTTAGAGAAACCTTATATGGCCAATGACTTGAACTGAATATTTGAGTATGAGCAATATGATGTATTTAATAGTGTATACCCTATTGAAAGATCAATTAAGATTTTAGTGTCAATGTATTCTCACTTATTGAACTAGACTATAAGAAAGCTGCCATCAATGTCATCAAAATATTCCAGTTAATTAATCCATAATAGACAGTTACAGTGTTAGCCTTAATTCGCTTAAAAATACAGATTGTTTTGATTTTTATGAGTTGAATACATACTATTTTTTTAAAAGATTTTATTTATTTATTTGACAGACAGAGATCACAAGTAGGCAGAGAGGCACACAGAGGGAGAGAGGAAGGGAATCAGGCTCCCCGCCAAGCAGAGAGCCCGACGCGGGACCCAATCCCAGGACCGCAGGATCACCACCCGAGCGGAAGGCAGAGGCCCCAACCCGCTGAGCCACCCAGGTGCCCCTACATACTATTTTTAATAATATTTGACTGATAGTAACTATAGTAATCTTATCACATCAAAAGTGAAGTAATCAACATATACTAATTATATTCAACTTTTGAAATCACTATTCTGCTCTCTATAGGCACACCTATAGCATAGTAATCTCATCAAGATTCTATAAATATCCTGTTTATTAATCCCTATTGGAAACTGTTTATGAAATATTACATTTTTACTGTATCTCACATTCCTTTCTGCTGTAGAAATTACAACCAACAATTGGCTTTAAATGACTCTGAGAAGGATGATTTTGAGTTATTATGGTGTGGTTAAATAATGCAAATCTTCTAACAACATGGTCCAATTTTTAGTTACCATTGAGCATTACATGTGAGAAGTGGCAAAGTACAAAATTTATTGCCACCTCTTTAGTCCACAAGTCAGTAAGCAAATAACAGATATATAAAGGGATCTGTGAGCACTTACATCACTGTTCTTTTGAAGTCTAAAAGGAACTAGTCTTTGTGCACATTAATCAGGTCACACACTGTCTTCAGAGTGTGTAGCTGGATTGTCTCCTTCCCTCCCCATGATAAACCCCAGTGACATTTTCCAACATGGATGATAAAAAAGGAAGTTGGCCCACAAATATGAAAATACAGCAAAAAAAAAAAGAAAAAGAAAAGAAAGAAAAGTGATAAATCTACCAGAAATAAAATTCACATCAAACACAAGTGGAATTATATGAGAAAGAGTGGGGTGTGGGAATGTTGACAATGGCACTCTTCAGGAGACTCTAGTTATGCTGCCAGATTGACTAAACAAAGTTAGACAAGTGAACATATGGGCAAAAATGAGGAACATGATTGTGTTGAAAAGGATGAAGATGTCCCACAGGGAGTGACACTGGCAAAAACTTCACATTAAAGACACTCTAGAAGGTATTGCATGGCTTTGAAACACGTATCATAAAATGTTTGGAAGCTGATATAAGTATAGAAAGGCATGTGAAAGATAATTCCTTTGTAATTTGTTATATAATGAAAAAAAGGCAAAGACTGCTGATGCTACCATTGGTAAGTTTTTTTTTTTTAAATAAATACAATACCTTAGTTCTCAATGTTTCTAATGTTTTAAATTAAAATGAATTAAAAAAATAATACTTTACTTTTTTAAAAAAAAATTTCATTCTTATTTTATCCCTAGTATCTAGGTGGTCAAAGCCTGACCTCTAGTTATCTAGCTATACAAAACATGGGTAATGGGGCACCAGTTAGCTTGGGAGCTGATTATGAATGGTAACAGTGAAGGTGCTATATGTTACTTCACCAGCAAAGAGCAACCATTTTGATTTTTTTTAATTAACACATAAGTATTATTTGCCCCAGTGGTTCAGGTCTGTGAGTCATCAGTCTTACACAATTCACAGCAGTTACTATAGCACATACCCTCCCCAAGGTCCATCACCCAGCCACCCTATCCCTTCCCCACCCCCAACCCCCAGCAACCCTCAGTTTGTTTCCTGAGATTAAGAGCCTCATGATTTTTTTTTTAACTAAAGGAGTATTCTAATATTGGTTATTCAGAAGACAATAAGATTTTCTCTATTTTTCTGTCTTAAATTTGAAATTAGAGGGAAGTTAAATTATGCTTGATGTTTCGATTCCATCAGAATACAATGGGAACAAGCATGAAATGTAGACTTGTTTTCCAAGTAATGTATAAATGTATAGTAACTGAATATGTGAATTGGTAGAACAGCTGGAGGGGCAACATCATGTAGTGAAAGGAATATAGTTTTATCGAGGTTTAAGATTTTATTTTATTTTTTTAAATCTAGGTTTGACACTTTCTATATGTATTGTCCTAGGATAGCTATGCACAATTGTTGATGGTATTTTTTTTGTTGGTGGCATTACATTCTATGCTGACAACTGCTGTATAATCTTTACTGAATAAATACTTGATAGATTTAGGAAAACCAATCTTTATTTTATCTTTGATTTATAAATAGGACCTTGTTCATCTCACAGATGAAGAATGAAAATTTATTTTCAAGCCATATTCCAAACAATGCTAACCATAGAAGTTTGGGCAGTTAAATTTGTTAGTGCCATTGGTATATATTTATTTTAATGGTAGAGTTATTTATACTTCCTTTGTTGGAATGAGTGATTTTCCTATTTCTTGCAAAATTACATATGCATCCTGGAAATGCTGCAGATACTGAGTTAAGTGACATAGCATCTGCATTTTAACAATGGAGTCATTAAAATTTGGCCAACCACATCCCTAAATGTGTGGTGGTTAAGCAACCTCTAATATGATTTAGTATAGTATCTTTTAAAATTTTTCTAATTTAATTAATACAGACAAATAATCAAAAGAAAGTGCTGGAAAACCCCATTAATAAACTCAAACATTAAAGTCTTTTTCAAAATGGCTTCCACATTTTTTTCATCCCTAGCCTCTCCACTGTTACAGCACTGATACATTGGCCTCATTAGCTTCATCATTATAGATAGAAAGAGGACTCCCTTGAGTATTGCTATTCTCCCACTGAACCACACACCACAGCTACACTAGAATTTCTTAAATGTAATTTTCCATATATCATGTAAAATTTTGGATGGCTTTGCCTGAAATCTTTATTTTTCTGATGTCCACAAATTATATCATCATTCTTCCTGTGTAATTACTTCACTAGTTCTCTCTTGGTCAAACCTACTGGGTTACTCATTTTAAGAGCTTATTTTCAGTTCTATTAGAGTTTATTAGAGTTCTATTTGATTATTTTTCAAAATTACCTTATCTTTTTGATACCTATTTCTTCCTTTATTGTACTTTCAAGGTTATCTCTTATGTCTCTGAACACATCAAATAATTTTAAGAGAGAATTTAATTTTATAAAGTTATTTTAAGTTCATAGCAAAATTGAGAGGAAATTAAAGAGATTTCCCATATTCCCTTTGCCTCTACATTTGCAATATTTCCCAATATTAAAATCCTGGGCTAGAGTGGCAATGTGTAACAACCGGTGACCCTAAAATGACACATCATTAGCACCTGGAGTCTATGGTGTACATTATGTGGGTGCTGTACATTCTATAGGTAAGAACAAATTTATAGTGACATATCTCTACCTTTGTATTATCACAGAGAGTAGTTTCATTGCCCTAAGAATGCTCTGTGCCCTATCTATTCATCTCTCACCCCAAATCCCTGGCAACCATTGATCTTTTAACTATCTTCACAGTTTAACTTTTCAAGAATGTCATACAGTTAGAATCATACAGTATATAGCCCTTTCAGATTGGTTTCCTTCACTTAGCAATATGCATTTAAAGTTTTTCTGTGTCTTTTGATGGTTTGATAGCTCAATTTCCTTTTGCATGAATAATATTCCATTGTCTGAATATATCAAGTGTGTGTTTTATATTTTATTTTTTATGTAATTTACAAAATTAAAAATATATTTTGTATTTAAAATACACTCTACAGGGATGCCTGGGGGGCTCATTTGGTTAAGTATCTGCCTTAACTCAGGTCATAATCCTGGGATCCTGGGATCAAGTCCCATGTGGGGGTCCTTGCTCAGGAGGGAGTCTGCTTCTCCCACTGCCTGCTGCTCTCCTTGCTTGTGCGCGCTCTCTCTCTCTCTGACAAATAAATAAAATATTTAAAAAATAATAATAAATAAAATAAAATAAATATACATATCTGTTGGTTCTCATTTTAAGTGTTTTGTTTCCAAGGTTATTTGCAATTTTTGTATTGTTTTACTTCTTTTTGGTGTTGTTCTTGTACATCTATCTCTGTCAATTCTTTCAGGCCTATATTTTAAAAGTGTCTAGTTGTGTCATGAGCTTTGGATATTATCAACTTGAGACCACTTTAAATTTCTTCTGTTGACATTTCTTGACGTTTCTCATTGTGAAGACTGCATGAGGTCAGATTTTTTTTTCCCCCACTTTTCTTTGTGTTGTTTGAGTCTTTATTTTGTTTATGTGTTTTTGTTTTCCACCCACCTACAAACAAAGCAGGGGCAGGAAAATATCACCACTATCTCCCTATGCAGTGTGCAAAGTTATCTAGTACTCCCATTTAAGTGATAAAAATTTATGATACAGGCATATCTCAGAGATATTGAGGGTTTCAGACTACCCCAATACACCAAATATTGAAATATAGTGATCCTAATTAATTTTTGGTTTCCCATTGCATATAAAATTTGTGTTTACACTGTATAAGAGTTTATTAAGTATGTAGTAGCATTATATCTTTAAAAACTGCCAATGTACATATCTAAAAGATGTTTTATTATTTAAAAATGCTAATTAACATCTGAGCTTTCACTGAATCATAATGTTTTTGCTGGTGGAGTATCTTGCCTCAATGCAGATGGCTGCTGGCTGCTGACTGCTCAGGTTAGGGATTGCTAGAAAGTCAGGATAGCTGTGGCAATTTTTTAAAATACAATAATGAAGTTAGCCACATTGACTCTTTCTTTCATATGCGAATTCTCTGTACCATGCAATGGTGTTTGACAACTTTACCCACAGTAGAACTTCTTTCAAAATGAGAGTCAATCTTCTCAAACCCTACTGCTGTGTTACCAACTAAGGTTATGCATTATTCTCAATCCTTTGTTGTCATTTCAACAATCCTCACAAGGTCTTCATTAGGGGTAGATTCCATCTCAAAAAACAAAACAAAACAAACAAAAAAAAAACCTCTTTCTTCACTCAGCTGTAAGAACCATCTCATCTGCCCAAGTTTGATCATGAGGTTGCAGCAATTCACATGTTTGATTTCCATTTCTAATTCTAGTTCTCTTGCCATACCCACCACATCTGCAGTTACTTCTTCCACTGAAGTCTTGAACCCCTTAAAGTCATCCATGGGGATTAAGATCAACTTCTTCAAAACTCCTCTTAAATTGATATTTTGACCTCTTCCTATGAATCACAAATGTTCTTAATGACATCTACAATGATGAATCCCTTCCAGAAACTTTTCAATTTACTTTGCCCAGGTCCATCAGAGGAATCACAATCTATGACAGCTATACCCTTATGAAATGTAGTTCTTAAATAGTAAGACTTAAAATTACTACTAAATATATAGGCTATAGGATGCATGTCATGGTAGCAGCCATGAAAGCAAATTTAACCTCATTTTCCATCTCCATTAGAGTTCTTGGGAGACCAGGTGAATTATCAATAAGCAATCATATTTTGAAAGGAATCTTTTTACTGAGCAGTAGGTCTCAACAGGATTAAACTATTCAGTAAACCATGTTGCAGAAAGATGTGCCATCACCCAGGCCTTGCAATTCCATTGATAGAGCACAAGCACAATAGATTTAGAATGTTTCTGAAGGCCCTAGGATTTTCATAATAGTAGATAAGTACTGGTTCCAAATTAAAGTAACCAGCTGCAGGGCACCTGGGTGGCTCAGCTGGTTGAATGTCTTCTTGATTTCAGCTGAGGTCATGATTTCATGGGTCTTGAGATGGAGCCCCACACGGAGCCCTAGGTTGAGCCCCACATGAGGCTCCATGCATGGTGCAGAATCTCCTTGTTCTTCTCCCTCTGTCCGTTTCCCATGTGTACTCTCATTCCTCTCTCTCTCTCTCAGTCATAAATAAATAAATAAATAAATAAATAAATAAAATCTTCAAAGTAACCAGCTGTCTTATCCCCTAACAGGAGAATTAGCCTGTCCTTTGAAGCTTTGAAGCCAGGGAGTGACTTTCTGTAACTATGAAAAGTCCTAGATTTCATCTTCTTCCAGTTTAAGACTGTTCTGTATAACCTGCAAATCTGTTGTTCAGTAGGTCCACCTTCATCAATTCTTTGAGCTGGATCTTCTGAATAACCTGCTGCAGCTTCCACATCAGCACTTGCTTCTCCAGCTTGCACCTTTCTGTTATGGAGATGACTTCTCTTCTTAAATCTTCTGAACTAACTTCTGCTAGCTTTAATTTTTCTTCTTCTTCTTCTTCTTCTTCTTCTTCTTCTTCTTCTTCTTCTTCTTCTTCTTTTTCTTCTTCTTCTTCTTCTTTTCTTCTCAGCTTTCACAAAAATTAAAGAAAGTTAAGAGCTTGGTCTTGATGAGGCTTTGACTAAAGGGAATGTTGTGGCTGATTTGATTTTCTCTCCAGACCGCTCAGAACTTTCTCCATATCAGCAATAGGGCTGTTTTGATTTTTATTATCCATAAGTTTACTAAAGTAGCACTTTCAACTTTCTTCGAGAACTTTTCCTTTGAATTCACAACTTGACTCACTGGCACAAGAAGTGCAAGAGGCCTAGCTTTCTGCTGATCTTTGTTTTTGACATCCTTTCCTCACTAAACTTAATCATGTCTAGCTTTTGACTTAAAATGAGAGATGTGTGACTCTTCCACTCACCTGAACACTTAGAGGTCATTATAGAGTTTTTAAGTGGTCTAATTTCAACATTGTTTTATCTTGGGGAATAGAATGGCTGCAGGAGAAGGAGAGATGGAGAATAGCCAATTGGTGGAGCAGTCAGAACACACACACTGATCAATTAAATTTGCCATCTTCTATGGGCGTGGTTTGTGGCACCCCAAAACAATTGTAGCAGGAACATTGAAAATCACTCCTCACAGATCACCATAACAAATGGAATAATGAAAAATTTGAAATATCATGAGAATTACCAAATGTGACATAGACACATGAAGTGAGCAAATGCTTTTGGAAAAATGGTGCTGCTAACAGACTTGCTCTAGACAAGGTTGCCAGAAATCTTCATTGTAAAAAGCAAAGCTTCTGTAAAGTGTAATAAAATGAAGCACAATAAAATGAGATATGCCTGTATAATGTCTGATTCTTTCCCTACTTTGGCTGTTTACCCAGGATATCTCTTATCTCTTAAGTAAAAACTCAGTAAACACATGGCTCTTGGCCCACTAGAGAAAGCAAATAAGACCAAATAAATGTCAGGTTTTTTTGCCTAGATTTATGACTTTTCTTTTTCTCCTCTTTTTGATATTATGTTTTTTTAAGTTTATATTTTGGATTAACTTTAAACTTACAGAAGAGCCGCAAAAACAGTAGCATTTTCATAAATCCTTCACCAAGCCTTCTCTAGTTGTTTAACATCTTAAATAACTATAATTGTCCAAAACAGGAAATTTACATTAGTATAATGTAAATTTAATTTATAAATTTTATTTATAATTAGTATAATGCTACTGTCTAACTCCAAAATATTATTTGGCTTCAATAGCTTTTCCACTAATGTCCTTTTTTTTTTTTTTAATGTTCAAGGATCCTAGCAGGATATCATGTTCCTTTCTTGCAGTCTATAACTTTTCCTCTGTCCTTCCTTGTTTTTCACATTTTCACATTTTTAAAAAAGATTTTTTTTCTTTTTATTTATTTATTTGACAGACAGAGATCACAAGTAGGCAGAGAGGCAGGCAGAGAGAGAGAGGGGGAAGCAGGCTCCCCGCCAAGCAGGGAGCCCGATGCGGGGCTCGATCCCAGGACCCTGGGATCATGACCTGAGCCGAAGGCAGACGCTTTAACCCACTGAACCACCCAGGCGCCCCTATTTATTTATTTATTTTAAGGAGAGAGAAATAGCACACAAGTAGATGGAAGGGCAGAGGGGAGGGAACGAATCTCAAGCAGACTCCCCAATGAGTACAGAGGTCCATGCAGGGCTTTATCTCACCACCCTGAGGTCATGATCAGAGCCCAAATCAAAAGTTGGCCACTTAATCTGAGGCACCAAGGTGCCCCACACTTCCACAGTTTTGAAGATTATTTTCAGTTATTTTTTTAAAAGTTTATTTATTTATTTGTGAGAGAGAGACACACAGAGAGAAAGAGAGAGAGCATGAGCATGAGTGGGGGCAGGGGCAGAGGGAGATAATCTTAAAGCAGACTCCCTGCTGAGCATGGCCAAGTGGGGCTTGATCCCAGGGCCCTTGAGATCATGACCTGAGCCAAAACCAAGAGTTGGATACTCAACCAGCTGAGCCACCCTTGTGCCCCTGTTCACTTGTATTAATGAATGGCCTTTGCTCTATGTTTGTATAATTTTTTGTGAGTGGGTGAGGTTTTTACATCTTTTTTAAAGAATAACAAAATGAGGTTGTACCATTTCTCTGCATCAAATTTTGAGATATAGTATGTCATATATCGTATTAATGATGATGTTGACCTTCACCACTCTCTTAAGGTGGTTTTGGTTTATCTCTCTATTCTAAAGTTACTAGCTTTCCCTGCTTATTTAACATATATTTTGAGGGAGATTGTTAGTTGTTTTTCTTCAAATTTCTGCTAATATTAGTATTCATGACTGGATCTTGTGTGCATATGATTACTAAGGTTTTTGCCTAATGGTTGCTTTAATTTGTCTTTTCTTTTACATTTGTTAACTGCAATTCTAAAAGTGAAAACTGTCTTTCTTTCTATGTATTTATTTAATTGATTATTCATTTATATCCATATGGGCTGATAAATTTTATTTGACTCTATGGGTTATAATTTAAAGACATCAACATTTATTTAGTTATTTTGGATAACTAACTGTTATCCTGTGTTCTTTTACCAAATTCCCTCTCTTTTCCATTTTCCCCTATTCCCTCCCTCCCTCTTATTCTATTTTCTTCTCCCTTCCTCTGTCCCTTCCTTCCTCTCTAATATTTCTTTCCACTGTGGTCCCACAACTATGTTCATTTTCTATTTCTCCTTGTATTTTTTTTTTTTCTGTCCCAGCCTTGTAATCAAACACTTCTGCAAGATGTCTGGGTTTCTTTCTTTTTAAAATAATAGTATTTAGAAATCAAGCAAAGGCCTTAAACATGAATTTTACTATGAGAAGTCATTATTTCTAGGTCCTCTCAGTGTTCAGGCTAAGAAACACACACACACACACACACACACACACACACACTAAGGCACAATATGCACACTCCTGTATTTTTGTGCTTGTGTATCTATCCCATACTCATATTTATATCCATCCCTATATCTATTATATCCATATAAATATTTATCTCCCTATGTATCTATAATCTATCCATCAGCTATGTAAAAATACGTGTTCATACTGAGATCATGGATTCCAATCCAGTACACAGGATTAATATTGGCTCTTCCCATTTTCCTTATTTGTAACTTTCCCAATATTGTCAAGGTCAAGTCTAAGTATCTACAATGTATTTACTTATTATTTTAATTCTAGTGCACAGACATAATTGTTTCCAAGTTGTGAGAAATAAATTTACTGATGAGATTGCAGTATTTATGATTCTTTTTGTATTAGTCTTACAACATCCATCCAAGATACTGTTTTCCAAAGTTACTTAAGTTAGTTCTTTCCTTTCCCACTCCTTCAATGTGGATATTTTATTTGCTTATTATAAAGTTAGTTCCATTTCTTTGGGCTTATATTCCATTTTGAATTTTCTTCACATCCCATTTATTTTGAATTATTTAATTTTTAGAGTATGTGAAATGTATATAAACTATTCCTATAGTTCTAAGAAACAGAACAATACAAAAAGTTATATTAAAAAAAGTGTCACTTCCTTCTCATCCTTGCTGTAATATTCCCATTCTACCTTCTTTCCATCCTTTTCCCACCAACCCCCATATAAATAAAAATTCTCTTTAGTCTCTGGTTTGTATTTATCATTTTTTTTCATTTGTTGCAAATAAGCAGCCACATGTACTTGTGACATCCACTTAAGTTTTGTTACAGAGAGATTAACACATTATAAATACTCATTTGTGGTTTGATTTTTTTTTAACTTAGCAGCATATCTTAGAAATTACTTGATATTAGTTCACAGAAATCTTTCTCGTTCTTTTTTATAGATGTATAGTGTTCCATTGTAAGAAGGTAGCATAGGTTACTCAACCATTTTCCTTTAAACAGCAGTTAGCTTGTTTTCAGTATCTTGTGATTACAGATAGTCCAAAGAATAACTTTGTGTACCTGAATTTTTTTAAAGATTTTTATTAATTTATTTATTTGACAGACAGAGATCACAAGTAGGCAGAGAGGCAGGCAGAGAGAGAGGGGGAAGCAGTCTCCCTGCTGAGCAGAGAGCCCAGTGTGGACCTTGATCCCAGGACCCTTGGATCATGACCTGAGCCGGAGGCAGAGGCATAATCCACAGAGCCTCCCAGGTGCCCTGTGCATCTGAATTTTTTGTAATCATAGAATTGCATCTTTCGGGGCCTCCTAGGTAGCTCAGTCGGGTAAACGTCACGCTCTTTAATTTTGATTCAGGTCATGATCTCAGGGTCATGGGACTGAGCCCTGAGTCAGGCTCTGCAGCCAGCAGAATCTGCTCATCCCCCTGGTGCATGCATTCTCTCACTCAAATAAACAAATCAGATCTTTAAAAAAAATAAAGAAGTGCACTTTTAGGATATATCACTAGAAGTGACATAAGTTATAAGTTTGGTGGGTGTAATTTCATCCACATTTTAAAAGTATTCTATAAAAGACTTTTTTTTGTATATCAAGTGTGCTACATTGAGATAAATTAAAGAGCTACTATAATTCTTTTAAAATCAGTGCTATTTCTATTTGAAAAATTTTGCTAAATATTTTCAAGAAAAGCTTCTTAAGAATGACAATGATTCTAATTTTTAGATATATAAAAACTGGTATTTCAACATCAGCCAAACAATGATGTGGCTATATTTAAAAATGCATCAGAACTCATAAAACAGGTTTGTTGTTTTAACTGTGTACCACACATTTTCTGCTTTCCAAGAAAAAAAAAATGTGACAATGAATGCTTTTGGCTATTTTAAATCTAAGTGTTATTCTTCTATGCTTCTGCCTCATTAAAACTAGAACATGCTAAAAAGGTGATGACCTCACAGTTTTGCAAGTTATTTTCTATGAGCTTTACTCTTTCTTAGTAGAATAGTAAAGCTATTCATTTATCATCTATTCATCTTTCTCATTGGAAATATTTTCAGCAAGTTGACAAGGAGGAAAAGTGTAAGGAAAGAGAGGTTTTTAATTTTCTCACCATTCATGTAATCTAGTACTTCTCCTCAATTCCAATTAAAAAACTATATTCTCAGTCAAAAAGAATGACACACAAACTCTGAGGTGTAGAATTAATACAGATTAGTAGGAATTAAAGTCTACAATTGTAAAGAGGTTTTAAGAGAAAACCAATTCTTCTAAATTAGTTCAAGTCTAGTTTCAAAAATGACATCACATTATCCTTAAAAAGAAGGTGCAAATTATATCTATGACTAATCTGTGTTTATTGCTTTTTAGACAAAAGGTAAACATATATATATATATGAGCAGTAAAGATACTACCAGTTCTTTAAGAAAACATGAAGAGAATTGGTATTGGGGTAAATATAAGTGTTTCAAAATAGAACTAGAAGTTTGGAATTACTTCTGTAGAAATTAAGAACATTACTTTATTGAAAAAGTAAAAGGTCTGTTGAGTGATGAATAAAATGTTAGGTAATTGGGTAACAGCATAATTACAAGCATTTGTTAGCTAGTTTGTTTGCTTTTATAACAGTCCAGTTGAGAGAAATAGCTATGTGGCTTATATATACTTAAGGTTTTATGTCACAATAGCTAAAGATTCAGATGTCTAGGTTATTGACAAATAAATGAACATGTAATTTAAAAACAGAGCATATTAGATGCTGTTTAAAAGATTTTTTTTACATTTTTCCATTCCCTGTTTATTCATTTATTTTTAAAAACTGACATAGAATTGACATATAACTTTGTATTAATTTCAGGTGTACAACATAGAGATAGATATATGTATGTATTGTGAAATAATTATCACATTAAGTCTAGGATTATTTTTTAAGATGAATATATAAAGATCTTTTAAAAAGCATTACCTGATAAAAACAGTAGATACTGACACAAAAAATAGATAAAAACAATGGAATAGAATAGAGAGTCCAGAAATAGATCCACCCTTTATGGTCAATTAATCTACAACAAAGGAGGCAAGAATATACAAAGGGAAAAAGTTAGTTTCTTTGACAAATGCTGGAAACACTGGACAGCTACATGCAAAAGGATAAAACTGGGCAACTTTTTTACATTGTACACAAAAATAAACTCAAAATGGATGAAAGATCTAATATGAGACCTAAAACCATGAAATGCCTAGAAGAAAACACAGGCAGTATTCTCTTTGACATTAGCCATAGAAACATATTTCTAGATGTGTCTCCTTTGGTAAGGGAAACAAAAGCAAAATTAAACTATTGGAACTACATCAAAATAAAAAGCTTTTGCACAGCATAAGAAATGATCAATAAGACAAAAAAGTCTACTGAATGAGAGAAGGTATCAGATAAAGGGTTAATATCCAAAATATATAAAAACTTATACAACTCAAGACCAAAATGGAACATAAACCAATTAAAACAAATCATAGAACATGAATAGATATTTTTTCCAAAAAGATATACAGATGGCCACTAGACACATGAAAAGATGCTCAACATCACTCATCATCAGGGAAATGTGGATCAAAATAACAATGAGATATCACCTCACACCTGTTGGAATCCCCACCCACAAAAACAAAACAAAACAAAAACAAAACAAACAAACAAACAAACAAAAAACAAGGAACAACAGGGGTTGGTGAGAATATGGAGAAAAAGGAACACTTGTGCATTGTTGGCACAGATATAAACTGGTGCAATCACTGTGAAAAATAGTATGGAGCTTCCTCAAAAAGTGAAAAATAGAACTACCCTATAATTTGGTAATTGCATTACTGGGTATTTACCTAAAGAATACAAAACCAGCAATTCAAAGTGATTAATGCACCCCTGTTTATTGCAGCATTATTTATAATACCCAAATTATGGAAGTAGACCAAATGTCCATCCATAGATGAATGAATAAAGAAGAAGTGGTATATATATAATGGAATATTAGTCAGCCATAAAAAGAATGAAATCTTGTTATTTGCAGTGACATGGATGGATCTTGAGGGTATAATGTTAAGTGAAATAAGTTAGCCAGAGAAAGACGAATACCATATGATTTCACTTATATGTGGGATTTAAGAAACAGATGAACAATGAAAAAAGGAGACAAACAAAAAACCAGATTCTTAAATATAGAGAACAAACTGATGGTTGCCAGAAGGGAGGCAGGTGGGAGGATGGGTGAAACAGGTAAAGGGAATTAAAGTACATTTATCATGATGAGCACTGAGTAATGTATAGAATTTTTGAATCACTACATTGTACACCCAATACTAATATACTGTTATATATTAATTATATTTGAATAAAACAAACAAATGAACAAACAAACAAAAAGGATTACCTGATCCTTCAAAGAAATATAACAATCCCTTGGTACCAATGATTGTTTATTCTTCTGATCCATTATAAAGTATTAACTTATTTTAGCTTTGACATTTTTGAAAAGGGAAATATATAATTTAATAATAATAATTAGATAATTAAATACCCCACTTTTGATAATAGATAAGCAAATTAGAAAGAACGTCATCAAAGAAGTGGAAGACTTGAGTAGCACTATAAGCCAGCTAGACTTAAATTTATAGACCACTGAACTTAGAAAAAACAGAAAACAAATTCTTCCCAAGTTCACATGAAACATTCTCAAAAATAAACTATATTGTTAAGCCTTTGAAAGACCACATGAAATTGAAATTATGTACATCATAAAAAGTATGTTCTCTAACCAGAATAGAATTAAATTAGAAACAAATCATAATTTTTTTTGAGGTTCAAAGTACATGGTCCTAGTTAATAAATGTGTCAAAAAGAAATCACAAAAGAAAATAGAAAATATTTTCACATGAATGTAAAGGACAACATGTCATAATAAAATTATAGGATGTAACTAATGCAGTGGTTAGAGGGAAATTTGTAGCTATAAACACTTACATTTAAAAAAAAAGATAGATCTAAAATCAATAATCTAAGATTCCACCTTAACAAACTAGAAAAAGAGAAGCAAATTAAAGGAAGGGGATAATAAATATTAGAGTAGAAATAAAAGAAAACCAGAAGAGAAAAATGATAAAATTAAACATCATAATTTGCCACCTCCCAACGGCGCATGGGAGAAGAATGAGGCACAAACAAATCAGCTGCAAGAGATGGGAGGAGAGGGCAACAGTAGAAAAGACTGTCGCCCCGATCGGAGGAGTCAAGATGGCGGAGAAGTAGCAGGCTGAGACGACATCGGGTAGCAGGAGATCAGCTAGATAGCTTATCTAACCATTGTGAACACCTACAAATCCAACGGGAAATCAAAGAGAAGAAGAGCAACAATCCCAGAAACAGAAAATCGATCACTTTCTGAAAGGTAGGACCTGCGGAGAAGTGAATCCAAAGCGACGGGAAGATAGACCCCGGGGGGAGGGGCCGGCACCCGGCAAGCGGCGGAGCGACGGAGCACAAAATCGGGACTTTTAAAAGTCGGCTCCACTGGGAGACATCGCTCCAGAGGCTAAACTGGGGGGAAACCCAGGCGGGGTCAGCATAACCCCAGGACCCGCAGGGTCACAGAAGGACTGGGGGTGTCTGAGTGCCACAGAGCTCACAGGTATTGGAGCGGGGAAGCCGGCTATAGCGACAAAGCCGAGGAGTGAGCTCTAAGCCCGGGGTTACCTTGTGCCGGTCGCAGGCTGGGTGGGCTCGGAGCGCGGTCGGAGGCCACAGAGACAAAAGCGACCCGGCGCTTTTCTCCAGCTCCAACAATTGACTGCTTTCCTCGAAGCGCGACCGCAAGCCAGGGAGGCGGGACTGTTGGGCGCTTTGCTCTGAGAGCGCACTGAGGAGCGGAACCCCAAGCTCTCGGCTCCTCCGGGCCGAGAGATTGGGAGGCCGCCATCTTCATTCCCGTCCTCCGGAACTCTACGGAAAGCGCTCAGGGAACAAAAGCTCCCGAAAGCGAACCCGAGCGGATTCCTTAGCCCGGCCCCTGGCAAGGGCGGTGCAATTCCGCCTGCGGCAAGGACACTTGAAAATCACTACAACAGGCCCCTCCCCCAGAAGATCAACAAGAAACCGATCCAAAACCAACTTCAGTCACCAAGAACAGCGGAATTCCACAGCAGGAGAAAGCAAATCCTACCTGGACAAAATGACAAGGCGGAAAAACTCACCTCAAAAAAAAGAACAAGAGGCCGTACCGAAGGCTGGAGACCTAATCAATACAGACATAGGTAGCATGACAGATCTAGAGTTCAGAATGACAATTCTCAAGGTTCTAGCCGGGCTCGAAAAAGGCATAGAAGATATTAGAGAAACCCTCTCCGGAGAGATAAAAGCCCTTTCTGGAGAAATAAAAGAACTAAAATCTAACCAAGTTGAAATCAAAAAAGCTATTCATGAGGTGCAATCAAAAATGGAAGCTCTCACTGCCAGGATAAATGAGGCAGAAGAAAGAATTAGTGACATAGAAGACCAAATGACAGAGAATAAAGAAGCTGAGCAAAAGAGAGACAAACAACTACTGGAACACGAGGAGAGGATTCGAGAGATAAGTGACACCATAAGACGACACAACATTAGAATAATTGGGATTCCAGAAGAAGAAGAAAGAGAGAGGGGAGCAGAAGGTATATTGGAGACAATTATTGGAGAGAATTTCCCTAATATGGCAAAGGGAACAAACATCAAAATCCAGGAGATGCTAAGAACGCCCCTCAAAATCAATAAAAATAGGTCCACACCTCGTCACCTGATAGTAAAATTTACAAGTCTTAGCGACAAAGAGAAAATCCTGAAAGCAGCCCGGGAAAAGAAGTCTGTAACATACAAGGGTAAAAACATTAGATTGGCAGCGGACCTATCCACAGAGACCTGGCAGGCCAGAAAGAACTGGCATGACATATTCAGAGCACTAAACGAGAAAAACATGCAGCCAAGAATACTATATCCGGCTAGGCTATCATTGAAAATAGAAGGAGAGATAAAGAGCTTCCAGGACAAACAAAAGCTGAAAGAATTTGCAAACACCAAACCAGCTCTACAGGAAATATTGAAAGGGGTCCTCTAAGCAAAGAGAGACCCTAAAAGTAGTAGATCAGAAAGAAGCAGAAACAATATACAGTAACAATCACCTTACAGGCAATACAATGGCACTAAATTCATATCTCTCAATAGTTACCCTGAATGTTAATGGGCTAAATGCCCCAATCAAAAGACACAGGGTATCAGAATGGATAAAAAAACAAAACCCATCAATATGCTGCCTACAAGAAACTCATTTTAGATCCGAAGACACCTCCAGATTTAAAGTGAGGGGGTGGAAAACAATCTACCATGCTAATGGACATCAGAAGAAAGCTGGGGTGGCAATCCTTATATCAGATCAATTAGATTTTAAGCCAAAGACTATAATAAGAGATGAGGAAGGACACTATATCATACTCAAAGGGTCTGTCCAACAAGAAGATCTAACAATCTTAAATATCTATGCCCCTAACATGGGAGCAGCCAACTATATAAACCAATTAATAACAAAATCAAAGAAATGCATCGACAGTAATACAATAATAGCAGGGGACTTTAACACTCCCCTCACTGAAATGGACAGATCGTCTAAGCAAAAGATCAACAAGGAAATAAAGGCCTTAAATGACACACTGGACCAGATGGACATCACAGATATATTCAGAACATTCCATCCCAAAGCAACAGAATATACATTCTTCTCTAGTGCACATGGAACATTCTCCAGAATAGACCACATCCTGGGTCATAAATCAGGTCTCAATCGGTACCAAAAGATCGAGATCATTCCCTGCATATTTTCAGACCACAATGCTCTGAAGCTCGAACTCAATCACAAGAGGAAATTTGGAAAGAACGCAAATACATGGAGACTAAACAGCATCCTTCTAAAAAATGAATGGGTCAACCAGGAAATTAAAGAAGAATTGAAAAAATTCATGGAAACAAATGATAATGAAAACACAACAGTTCAAAATCTGTGGGATACAACAAAGGCAGTCCTGAGAGGAAAATATATAGCAGTGCAAGCCTTTCTCAAGAAACAAGAAAGGTCTCAAATACACAACCTAACCCTACACCTAAAGGAGCTGGAGAGAGAACAACAAAGAAAGCCTAAACCCAGCAGGAGAAGAGAAATCATAAAGATCAGAGCAGAAATCAATGAAATAGAAACTAAAAAAACAATAGAACAAATCAACAAAACTAGGAGCTGGTTCTTTGAAAGAATTAATAAGATTGATAAGCCCCTGGCCAGACTTATCAAAAAGAAAAGAGAAAGGACGCAAATAAATAAAATCATGAATGAAAGAGGAGAGATCACAACCAACACCAAAGAAATACAAACAATTATAAGAACATACTACGAGCAACTCTATGGCAACAAATTTGACAACCTGGAAGAAATGGATACATTTCTAGAGATGTATAAACTACCACAACTGAACCAGGAAGAAATAGATAACCTGAACAGACCCATAACCAGTAAGGAGATTGAAACAGTCATCAAAAATCTCCAAACAAACAAAAGTCCAGGACCAGACGGCTTCCCAGGGGAATTCTACCAAACATTTAAAGAAGAATTAATTCCTATCCTCCTGAAACTGTTCCAAAAAATAGAAATGGAAGGAAAACTTCCAAACTCATTCTATGAGGCCAGCATCACCTTGATCCCAAAACCAGACAAGGATCCCACCAAAAAAGAGAATTACAGACCAATATCCTTGATGAACACAGATGCGAAAATTCTCACCAAAATACTGGCCAATAGGATCCAACAGTACATTAAAAGGATTATTCACCACGACCAAGTGGGATTTATTCCAGGGCTGCAAGGTTGGTTCAACATCCGCAAATCCATCAATGTGATACAATACATTAATAAAAGAAAGAGTAAGAACCATATGATACTCTCAATAGATGCTGAAAAAGCGTTTGACAAAGTGCAGCATCCCTTCCTGATTAAAACTCTTCAAAGTGTAGGGATAGAAGGCACATACCTCAATATTATCAAAGCCATCTATGAAAAACCCACCGCAAATATCATTCTCAATGGAGAAAAACTGAAAGCTTTTCCGCTAAGGTCAGGAACACGGCAGGGATGTCCGTTATCACCACTGCTGTTCAATATAGTACTAGAAGTCCTAGCCTCAGCAATCAGACAACAAAAAGAAATTAAAGGCATCCAAATCGGCAAAGAAGAAGTCAAACTATCACTCTTTGCAGATGATATGATACTATATGTGGAAAACCCAAAAGGTTCCACTCCAAAACTGCTAGAACTTATACAGGAATTCAGTAAAGTGTCAGGATATAAAGTCAATGCACAGAAATCAGTCGCATTTCTTTACACTAACAACAAGACAGAAGAAAGAGAAATTGAGGAGTCAGTCCCATTTACAATCGTACCCAAAACCATAAGATACCTAGGAATAAATCTAACCAAAGAGGCAAAGAATCTATACTCAGAAAACTATAAAGTACTCATGAAAGAAATTGAGGAAGACACAAAGAAATGGAAAAATATTCCATGCTCATGGATTGGAAGAACAAATATTGTGAAAATGTCTATTCTACCTAAAGCAATCTACACATTTAATGCAATCCCTATCAAAATCCCATCCATTTTTTTTAAAGAAATAGAACAAATAATCCTAAAATTTATATGGAACCAGAAAAGACCTCGAATAGCCAAAGGAATATTGAAAAAGAAAGCCAAAGTCGGTGGCATCACAATTCCAGACTTCAAGCTCTATTACAAAGCTGTCATCATCAAGACAGTATGGTACTGGCACAAAAACAGACATATAGATCAATGGAACAGAATAGAGAGCCCAGAAATAGACCCTCAACTCTATGGTCAACTAATCTTCGACAAAGCAGGAAAGAATATCCAATGGAAAAAAGACAGCCTCTTCAACAAATGGTGCTGGGAAAATTGGACAGCCACATGCAGAAAAATGAAATTGGACTATTTCCTTACACCACACACGAAAATAGACTCAAAGTGGATGAAGGACCTCAATGTGCGAAAGGAATCTATCAAAATCCTTGAGGACAATGCAGGCAGCAACCTCTTTGACCTCAACCGCAGCAACTTCTTCCTAGGAACATCGCCAAAGGCAACAGAAGCAAGGGCAAAAATGAACTATTGGGATTTCATCAAGATTAAAAGCTTTTGCACAGCAAAGGAAACAGTAAACAAAACCAAAAGACAACTGACAGAATGGGAGAAGATATTTGCAAACGACATATCAGATAAAGGGCTCGTATCCAAAATCTATAAAGAGCTTATCAAACTCAATACCCAAAGAACAAATAATCCAGTCAAGAAATGGGCAGAGGACATGAACAGACATTTCTGCAAGGAAGACATCCAGATGGCCAACAGACACATGAAAAAATGCTCCACATCACTCGGCATCAGGGAAATACAAATCAAAACCACAATGAGATACCACCTCACACCAGTCAGAATGGCTAAAATTAACAAGTCAAGAAATGACAGATGCTGGCGAGGATGCGGAGAGAGGGGAACCCTCCTACACTGTTGGTGGGAATGCAAGCTGGTGCAACCACTCTGGAAAACAGTGTGGAGGTTCCTCAAAAAACTGAAAATAGAGCTACCCTACGACCCAGCAATTGCACTACTGGGTATATATCCTAAAGATACAAACGTGGTGCTCCGAAGGGGCACGTGCACCCGAATGTTTATAGCAGCAATGTCCACAATAGCCAAACTGTGGAAAGCGCCTAGATGTCCATCAACAGATGAATGGATAAAGAAGATGTGGTATATATACACAATGGAATACTATGCAGCCATCAAAAGACATGAAATCTTGCCATTTGCGACGACGTGGATGGAACTAGAGGGTATCATGCTTAGCGAAATAAGTCAATCGGAGAAATATAACTATCATATGATCTCTTTGATATGAGGAAGGGGAGATGCAAGGTGGGGGGGTTTGGGGGGAGGTAGGAAAAGAAAAAAATGAAAAGATGGGATTGGGAGGGAGACAAACCATAAAAGACTCAATCTCAAGAAACAGACTGAGGGTTGCGGGGGGGAAGGGGGACGGGAGAGGGTGGTGGGGAAATGGACATTGGGGAGGATATGGGCTATGATGAGTGCTGTGAAATGTGTAAACCAGATGATTCACAGACCTGTACCCCTGGGGATAAAAATACATTATATGTTTATTAAAATAAAAAATTTAAAAAAAAAAAAAAAAAAGAAAAGACTGTCGCCCCAAACAACTCCTCAGTCTCATATTTATTAGAAAGTGAGTAACAACCAACAAAGCTGGAGTAGATTACACATTGACCATGAGTCTTGTACATATGTAAGAAGAAAGGCAAAACATGTCTGGTCATATAGTACATGACCTATAGTGAGCAATCCCAAATGAAGGGATTGTCTGACTAACTGCTGATGCTCTCTGGGGAAGGGGAGATAATGGAAAGATGAAGCAGGTGGCATTCAGTCCTGAGTGAGCCGGGAATCCCCAGCTGCCCGGCTTCAAGGACGTCTATCATCCTCTCCTCCAGAGGCTTGTTGCCAGTACATGTTTTTATTAAGGCTATATCTAAGCATGCTTGGTAACTAGTATAATTTCTCATAGGTTGTATTTTAAGCAGTATGTTGTTCTGAGGGATGGTTACAACAACTAAAGTTTGTTCTTTGAAAATAAAGAGTTGACAAAGTTTTAACTGGATTCACTGAGAAGAAAACAGAGATTGAGAGAGAGGGCATTCTCTGTGAAATAAAAAAGGATTATAAGAGAAGACTATGAACAATTAATTGTATGTTACCATACTAAACAATCCACATGAAATGGACACATTCCTAGATGATGAAAACTGACAAAGAAGATGTTAAAAAAAATCTGAGATAAAATTAATAATCAAAAAACTTCTCACAAATAAAATCCAGGCCCAGATGGCTTCACTGGTGATTTCTACCAAATATTTAAAGAGGATCAAGCAAGATAGTATGAGAACAACTGAAGAGAGCAGCAAAGGGAGAAGGACAAGCAGAATCTGAAATCAGGCTCCATCTCATGACTTTGAGATCATGACCTGAGCCAAAACCAAGAGTCAGACACTTAACCAACTGAGCCCCCCAGGTGCCAAAACAATCTTTTAAAGAACAAAATAAATGGGCCCATAGTTCTTTATATCAAAACTTACTATAAAGCTATGGTAATAAAGCGGAGAGGTTCTGGATTAAGAACAGAAATGTCAGAAATATAGGAAACAAAACAAATGAACAGAAAAAAAGGAGACAAACCAAAAAACAGACTCCTAACTATAGAGAACAAACTGATGGTTACTAGAGGGGAAGCAATAAGGGGGATGGGTGAAATAGGTGATGGGAATTATTGAATACTGCATAGTGTGTAGAATTGTTGGATCACTATATTGTACACCTGAAATATATACATATATATGAATTATGAATTATATATATATGAATTATGGCTTTAAAATATAAAGAAATAAATTAGACTATTTAGAAGTTGAAGGGGATAAAAAAGAGTAGAAATATACATCAGTGGAACAGTACTGAAAGGCAAGAGGGAAATACTTAAAATAACTGTCGTCAATTTTTGACTATCAGGGTATCAGGTATCAGGGTGATTTCATTGTGGAAAGAATGGTCTGTTCAATGAATGGTGCTGGACAACTGCGTATCAATACACATGACACCCAACTCCCGACCAAAACAACTGGACCCACACCCACATTTTAGGCCAAATGTAAAAATTAACTCAAAATACATAATATATCTAATTGTAGAAGCTAAACTACTAACTTAGAAGAAAACAGAAATGGGTTATCATGACCTCGGATTGCGTAACAGTATCTTAGATAGGAAACCAAACGTGCCAGCAACAAATAAATAGGTCAATTCAACTCCTTCAAAATTAAAACTTTTGTAATTCACAGGACAAATGGAAGTGAAAATATAGCAAATTAAATGAGTGAAAGTATTCACAAATCATATCTCTGATAAGGCGCCAGTATCTAAAATATATAATGAATACTTCAAACTCAACAATAAAAAGCTAAGTCAAACATGGGCAAAAAGTTAAAGTGGACACTTCTTCAAAGAAGACAGACAAATAACTTATACAAACATTAAAGGATGCTCAACGTATTAGTCACTAGAGAAATGTAAAGCAAAATATCAATGAGATACCATTTAACCACAAATGAAGATTTTTTAAAAAGGGGGGGCAAAGCAACAAGTGTTGTTGAAGATGTGGAAAACTAGAACCCTCATACAGCTGAAAAATAAGCTAACTACAGTATTACCATATGACCCATTTCTAAATATATAACCAAGAGAATTGAAATTATGCACTTAGGCAAAAATTTGTACGCAAAATTAAAATCAGCAGTATTTTAATGACCTAAAAATAAAATCAGACAAAATATTAATAAATTTAATTTGAAAATTTTAAAAAATATAAATAAATTTAAAAATTGGTATAGCTCTATGAAAAATATCATTTGACAATAAAAAGAAATTAAGGATGGACATATTCTACAAGAATGGATATTGAAAATATTGTGCTAAGTGAAAGGAACCTATAATGAAAAACAACATATTATGCAATTACATTTATAGGTATATCTAGTATACAAAACCCAAGACAAGAAAATAATAGTAATGAGGAGCTAGGAGAGGGGGTAATGGGGACAGGCTGCTCTTATGCACAAGATTTCTTTGTGGACGGATGACATGTTCAGATATTAGACAGTGAATACACTCAAAACCACTAAATTGTATACTTTACAAAGACAAACTTTATAATATGCAATTGTATCACAATAAAGCTGTTAGAAAAAAGGAGAAGCTATAGTCAAAGAACTTGTCAGGAAATGAAGTCAATTTGGAAAATGAAGCAAATTTTAACTGCTTATGTGAATAAATTTTTCACAAAGTAGCAAAAATAAAGTTTACACCAGTTTCCTCATTTTGAGCAGAAAATTTGAATCATAGTCATCTATGTAAAACAATGATCAAACTTTTTTCCTTGTTTTCTAATGCCCTTTACTGTTTTATTTAAAGCTGTTTACATGAGGATTTTGTTACTGCTAATGAGTGTTTTGTTCATATTGATCTTTCTGAGATGGTATTTTATTTGACATATTAAAGGCCTTATGCAGTCTTCATGCTCCCAGGGTTGTTGTAATGTAGGCTTGAAAGCCCAAGCAACTTTTATGAATCTCTTTTTGTTTCCTTTTCTTTGTCTGATATAATGTGAATTACGCTTATTAGTGAATTGCATGTATACATGAATTCTTATTAGGCTACAAATTTTGGCATTAGTTATAATTTATTAAAGATTTTTTAAAGGTTGTTCAGTTTAAAAGCATAGACATTTATTTAACCATTCTGAAGGAATAAAACAAATCAGTGGTACCAATGTATATGCACAAATCACCTAAATTTCTGTGATTAAAAGTTCTTTTTATCTTTAGATACTTTTTAAATGTAATACACTTATTGTTATGTGTTGATGCAATGCTTGAATGGGGATATTTTCTTCAATTCAAAACAGAAAAGTTAATTTTTGGAACATATTCAATAGTTAATGTACAATAAATATCCAAAAATAAGTGTCCTACAGGAAGTAAAAAATAAGTAAAAAATAAGTAAAAAATAAGTAAAAAATTTCTGCATGCATCGATAATCGTCAAATTTTAGTCTTCATTTGGCACTTCATGTCATTAACACCACCATTTACCTTTGCTACTAGATATGCCCCCAAGATATTGTGCTATAGAAAAATCAAACATTTTTAACTACAAGCAGTGATCATCTTGGCCTGCCCATCTCCCCACGCCTTCTATCCCAAACAAGATACCATCTGTTCATTCATCTCCTCACAATATAACATATCACATGTGTTGGCACAAAGGTTCCTAGTCTTTTCTGGGTGATCATTACATTTGAAAAATAAAAAATCTTATGGAAATTTCTCCAGAAAGAGTAAGTTTATGCATTCACACACACACACACACGCACGCACGCACACACACATGCATACTAGAGTACCTCCATGTGGCTCTTCCATAGACCTAGATTACAAGCCATAATCCATCAATCTTCTGTAATTCCCTCCTTTTTTATTTCTCATATCCATTGTTTTATAAGCCAAATCAATTCTGCCTCTAAAATCTCTCATATTTCCCCATTGTATGTTGTTTTAGATCTTGCCTACATTATCTATTAACTTTTTTTATTATCTTGACTATGTACTAATCCCCTAATTGATTTTTTGATTTTTATCTCAGTCTTTTCCAATCATTGTTCATATTACGACCAACTTATATTTTAATGTAATAATCAGAAAACATCACTGCATTTTTGCAGAAGACTGCCCATTATTATGTTTACCTGATTAAAAAAATAAACAATCAAGATATTTTTTCAGTCTCCTTATGCACTTTCATTTCCTAAAATTCTCTTCCACAAAGTTCATATTAAACTCCTTAAGCCATTTTGTTTTTACCATGTTTGGGCTTTTTTTTTTTTTTTTTAATTCTAATTTCAGCATTAACGTAATGCTGAAAAAAGTTGGTCATTGTTTAAATGATCATGAGAAATGGTATTAAAGTAGAACTCTTAGTAACCTTAACCTGTTTAGACCTACAATTATGATTAAAAATTTCAGAGAAAACAATATGCTACTCACTGTTTTCTTAGAACCCATTTTTATTGAATTTCTACTTTGTGCTTGGCACTGCTTTTGGCACTAGGTGCATTAATGATGAACACAGACAAAAATACCTTCCTCCATGGAATGAGATTCTAGTACAAGTAAGGAGGAAATAAACAAAAGAAATAAGTCAAGCAGAGAGAGTCAATTATCATATGGTTTCACTTATTTGTGGAGCATAACAAATAACATGGAGGACATGGGGAGATGGAGTGGAGAAGGGAGTTGAGGGAAACTGGAAGGGGAGGTGAACCATGAGAGACTATGGACTCTGAAAAACAACCTGAGGGTTTTGAAGTGGCGGGGGTGGGAGGTTGGGGGAACCTGGTGGTGGGTATTATGGAGGGCACGTATTGCATGGAGCACTGGGTGTGGTGCAAAAAACAATGAATACTGTTATGCGGAAAAGAAATAAAAAATTAAAAAAAAAGGAAAAAAGAAATATGTAAAGTCTGTAGCAACCCAGGTTATACAATGTGTTATTAAGAACAAAAATATGACAAGAAAGGGAGATAGAGAATATTTGTAGAGTGAGATTTGTCATGTTTAAAATACTGTAGCCATGAAAGCAATACTGAGGACATGATGTTTGAGTGAAGAACTGAAGAAGGAGAATAAGTAAACTATCTATATGTCCTGAAATAAAGTGCTCCTGGCAGAAAACTATCAAATAAAAAGATAGAGTACACTTGGTTGTTGCAGAAAGAATAAAGAAGCAAGTGTGCATAGAAAGAGTGGCTAAAGTAGCAGAAATAAATTAAGGCATGAGAGAATTTATTGAAGCCTTGTAGTTCACTGTGATAACACTGTTTTTTTTGCCAGAAATGAGTGGATAATGTCCATGGCTCTGAGAAAGTGAAAATCAGTACTACTAGGAATTGATCTTTCCTTTCCTATCATATCAACAAAGTTTCTAAAAAAACAGAGTCAAGAGCTGATCACAGTTATAAGACAGTTAAGTTTGTGTTAGATGTGATTGCTTTCTTACCAGCCTCAAATAATTTTTCTTGTTTTTGGAACAAAGATTACCAAGATACCCAATTGCTGAATCATGCTGCTTATTAACAGTATCTAAGTTGAAACAGATCTTTGCTTCCCAAATTATTCCTTAGAATCTTACAAGGTCCTTTCTGTAAACCCTATCTTAGACTCCCCAGACTTCCTCTGATGTGCATTTTATCTTGATGACTCCAAGCTAAATAAATCTAACACTGACTACAAGTATATTACTGGTGGGATTAGATAGTTTTGGGCACAGAAGTTATAGTATTATGATTTAGATTTTACAGATCATCTGACTGTGGTGTTAAGAGGAGACTGCAGTTGGGGTGCTTGGGTGATGCCCTCAGTTAAATGCCTGAGAATTGGTTTCAGCTCAGGTTGTGATCTCAGGGTTATGATCTCAGGGTTGTGAGATTGAGCCCCTTGTGAAGCTCTAGGCTTGACATGGAACCTTCTTAAGATTCTCTCTCTTCCCCTTCCCCTGCCCCTTCCTCCCTGCATTCTCTCTTTCTCTCTGTCTAAAATAAATGAATAAATCTCAAAAAAAGAAAAAAGAGAGAGAGAGTAGACTGCAGTAGTACAAGGCAGACAAAGGTAAACCAATTAAAAAGCTAATACAAAAATGCAAAGGAGAGGAAATATGGGTTTGGCTACGATATTAACATAGACATGACGGAATGTTGTTGCATAGTGAATGTATTTGAGAGAACAGACAGTGTTTCCTGACAGATTGCATATGGACATACAGAAAGAAGGTTCAAAGATGACTTCAAAAATTGGGCATAAGCTGCTGGTAAGAAAATGTTGTTATTTATGTAAATTGAGAAGAGTGAAGGACAAGCAGATTTGGAGGGGAGTTTTGCTTCAGACATGGTAAATTTGAAGTTACCTCCCCTCTGGTAACAATCAGTTTGTTCTCTATATTTGAGGGCCTGTTTTTTGGTTTGTCTCTCTTTTTTTTTTTTCTCCCCCACTGTTTGTTTCTTTTGTTCTTAAATTTCACATATGAGTGAAAGCATATGGTATTTGTCTTTCTCTAACTTATTTTACTTAACATAATACTCTCTAGCTCCATCCACATCTTTGCAAATGGCAAGACTTCATTCTATTTTGTGGCTGAGTAATATTCCATTATATGTATATATACATACCACAACTTCTTTATCCACTCACCAGTTGATGGACATTTGGTCTCTTTCCATAATTTGGCTATTGTAAGTAATGCTGCTATAAACAGTGTGCTTAAGTCCCATCAAATTAGTATTTTTGTATTCTTTGAGTAAATACCTAGTAGTTCAACAGCTAGAAGATAGGCGCGTTTAATTTTTGAGGAACCTCCATAATGTTTTCTAGAGTGGCTTCACCAGTTTGCATTCCCACCAACACTGTATGAGGGTTCCCCTTTCTCTGCATCCTTGCCAACAAATATTCTTTCTTGTGTTGTTAATTTTAGCCATTCTAACAGGTGTGAGGTGATACCTTATTATAGTTTTGATGTGTATTTCTCTGATGATGAGTGATCTTGAGAATCTTTTCCTGTGTCTGTTGGCCATCTGTATGTCTTCTTTGGGGAAATGTCTATTTATGCCTTCTGCCTATTTTTTAATTGGATTATTTATTTCTTTGGGTGTTGAGTTTGGTAAGTTCTTTATAGATTTTGGATACTAATCTTTTACCAGATATGTCATTTGCAAATATCTTCTTCTATTCTCTACGTTGCCTTTTAGGTTTGTTGATTATTTCCTTCTCTGTGCAGAGACTTTATTTTGATGTAGTCCCAATAGTTTAATTTTGTTTTTGTTTCCCTTGCCTCAGGAGACATACCTAGTAAGAAGCTTCTATGGCTAATGTCAAAGAGGTTGCTGTCTGTGTTCTCCTTCAGGATGTTAATGGTTTCCTGCCTCAGGTTTAGGTCTTTAATCCATAAATGGTCCATTTTCATTCTCTTGTCTATTGCTGTCCAGTTTTCCCAACACCATTTGTTGAAAAGACTCTTTTTTTCCATTGGATATTCTTTCTTCCTTTGTCAAAGATTAATTGACCATATAGTTGTGGTGATGCATCCACTTTTAGGATAAAATAAAATAAATTAACATCAAAAAACTTGATTGCATATAGTTTTGCATGATTATGCAACTTATGTACAAACCTCATACATTATTTAAATTTTAGAATGTAATCTAAGCTTTAAATTGAGCATATGAAGAAAGGAATTAGTATTCAGTCTCTGCCTCTCATATAGCAGGGTTGTAATTTTTTATTCCATTCAAACCTCTAACAACATAGATATAATTATTTCCATTTAATTATTTAAAAATAAGGAATCCGAGTCTCATAAAATGTAAGCTATTTTTTTCAAGGTCAACTTACTAATAAGAGCCAAAACAAAGATTTAAGTGAAAATCAGTCCAATCAAAATTCCCTTTACCTTTCATGAAGGACCTTCTTCAACTTTTAAAGCATAAGTGTATTGTGAACAGCCAATTTATAAATCTAGGATTTGGGAAAGCATGGGGTGGGGGGAAGGACTGTGGTCCACATCCTTTAAGAAACTGGCTTAAGAACTGATTCAGGGGGCGCCTGGGTGGCTCAGTGGGTTAAGCCTCTGCCTTCTGCCCAGGTCATGATCTCAGGGTCCTGGGATCAAACCCCACATCAGGCTCTCTGCTCGGTGGGGAGCCTGCTTCCCACGCTCTCTCTCTGCCTGCCTCTCTGCCTACTTGTCATCTCTCTCTCTCTCAAAAAAAAAAAAGAACTGATTCAGTTAGGAGGCATTTAACTGAATGATGACCCAGTTTGGTTAAATGTGGGTAATATCAAATAAAATAAAACATTGTCCCTGGTCTTAAAGAAAGAACAATCTAGAAGGGAGAAACCTCATAACTCAACAATGGACAATGTGGAATATAGAGATATGAGTAAAATTCTACTCTGGAATCAGAAACAAATAATTAAGTTAATCTCCAAAGCAGTGGTGAGATTCAGAGAATACATGATTCTATTAAATGTTTACAAATCATCCAGATAAGGAAATGGAAACAGAGTCATTAAAGTCAGAAGGAATACCATGTGTAAAGACAAGTATGGAAGCATTTGATGAAAGGTCCCACTTGGACAGGTGTGTTTGAAAAGGCTGTAGCATGCATAACCATGAGGACAAGTGGGCCAAGATGCTTGAGATACACATGGGCTGGATGATTAATAACTAAGGTACTAAGCAAGGGGCTATAAATACACACTTATATTTTCTGTGCAATTGAGCTTTGAAGAATGAGAATATGGTATATTTAGAACTACAGGGTTATAAAAAGCTGACTCTTAAGCAAATTCTGCATCAAGAGCAGAGTCTTAAATGATTTATTGAGAAGTCATTTTCTAAAATGTTCTGCAACTTCTGCTTGTTATTTCCAAACACATTTATGGAGCAGTTCTTATACTGAGAACAAGTAAATTATTCTAGTAAAACAAACTTGGGTTATTGGTTACATTGTGTATGGATAAGATTTGGTTAACAATCAGATCAATATTTTGAATTATAATTATTATTTCAATTTCAACCAATTCTTACATTGATTTTTATAAAATTTTAGGGACAATGATTTTTAAAGGAAAGGAATTGCTAAGTTTTTTTTTTTTTCAGCTGTTCTCCATATTATCTTGTTCTGAGGAAGCATTTCACATTTTATACATGTATTTAGGTATGATTTGAAGAGAGAATAACATATGTAGTTTTTTATAGAAAATCACATAATACTCATTTTAGAGCATTCATTAGATCACCTATAAACCAAACAACTTTTAAATGAAGAAGTGGAGACAGTGTTATGGGAAGGGCTCAAGATCACAAGCAGTTTAGTGAAAAATCCAGGCCTGGAACACAGATTTTCACAACTTTATGGTAATGGTTTTCCCCACTATACCTTAGTTTTTATTCCTGGGTTTCCTATTCCAGATACTGTTTTTCAGGGAATAAGTAAGATTTCAATAGAGTCATAAGTCAAAGACGAGTACTGATAAGGAAAAATTCTATGCTACAGAAAGCAACAAAGCTCAAATGCTTAGAATGTTATTATAGTCAGTTTCAAAGTATTCTTGTTAAAAAGAGGGAAAAATAAGATGAAATCAGAGATTGAGATCAAACCATATGAGACTGTTAAGTATAAGAAACAAACTGAGAGTTGCTGGAGGGGAGGTGGCTGGGGGGATTGGGGTAACAAGGTGATGGGCATTAAGGAGGGCATGTGATATAATGAGCACTGGGTATCATAATCAATTGATGAATTACTTGAATCTACATCTGAAACCAATAATAAACTATATGTTAACCAAGTGAATTTAAACAAAGTAAGTTTATTTAAAAAGGTACTTAAAAGATACTATGAAATGATAAAATAAGTATGTTTATCTTCTTTCTATACAGAAAGAAAGATTTTTATAGGCAGAGGGTTGTTATTTGGTTAATTTTGGTAGTGCAATCTCAGAAGTTTCAGAGTTTATTTAGTTTGCCCAAAATGTTGACTGGTAATCTAAACAAATGAGATACATCAGATTTGCATAGAGACACTGTAAATTGGTTTGCATTTCTCAAGCGATTTAGAATTTTATTTTTAGTTGCAGAAAACCTTAGAAATGTATGGAAATTTTAATGTAAAGACTATGACCATCTTTAAATTGTATTTCCTTCTTTAAATATTTGAAAAATGATTTGAATAAATAATATTTAACTAAAATAATTACAAAATTATGTTCATGTGCTCGCTTTGGCAGCACATATACAAAATTATTTTCACCCTGTGAAAGAGTTTTAAAATAATACCAAATGAATATCTTTAAAAGACGGATTAAAATATGTATCTTTTTTGCCTTTGAAAAGAGCATCATTTTATAATTGCAGTTATTCAAACTTATCATTAACAATGTTTTTATTTTCTTTCTTCAAAAAATATGAATCATTTATACATGTATTTAAGACTTATTCTTATACATTAACAATGAAAATATAGAAAGGGAAATTAGAGAATCAATTCCATTTACTATAGCACCAAGAAGCATAAGATACCTGGGAATAAACCTAACCAAAGAGGTAAAGGATCTGTACTTAAGGAACCAAAGAACACTTATGAAAGAAATTGAAGAAGACACAAAAAGATGGAAGACCATTTGATGTTCATGGATCAGAAGAATAAACATTGTTGTCTATACTGCCCAGAACAATCTATACTCTCAATGCCATCCCAATCAAAATTCCACTGGCATTTTTCAAAGAGCTAGAGCAAACAATCCTCAAATTTGTATGGAACCAGAAGAGACCTTGAATTGCTAAGGAAATATCAAAAAAGAAAAACAAAACTGGTGGCATCACATTGCCTGATTTCAAGCTTTACTACAAAGCTGTGATCACCAAGACAACACAGTACTGGCACAAAAACAGACACATAGACCAGTGGAACAGAGTAGAGAGCCCAGATATGGACCCTCAACTCTATGGTCAACTAATCTTCGACAAAGCAGGAAAAAATATTCAGTGGTAAAAAGATAGTTTCTTCAATAAATGGTGCTGGGAAAGTTGGACAGCTACATGCAGAAGAATGAAACTCAACCATTCTCTTACACGGTACACAAAGATAAACTCGGATGCATGAAAGACCTCAATGTGAGGCAGGAATTTATCAAAATCCTAGAGGAGAACATAGGCAGTAACCTCTTCGACATTGGCCACAGCAAATTCTTTCAAGGTATGTTTCCAAAGGCAAAGGAAACAAAAGTGAAAATGAACTTTCAGGACTTCATCAAGATTAAAAGCTTCTGCACAGCAAAGGAAATAGTCAACAAAACAAAGAGGCAACCCACAGAATGGGAGAAGATATTCACAAATGACACTACAGACAAATGGCTGATATCCAAGATCTATAAAGAACTCCTCAAACTCAACACACACAAAACAGATAAACATGTCAAAAAATGGGCAGAAGACATGAACAGACACTTTTCCAAAGAAGGCATACAAATGGCTAAAAGACACATGAAAAAATGTTCATCATCATTAGCCATCAGGGAGATTCAAATCAAAACCACACTGAGATACCACCTTACACCAGTTAGAATGGCCAAAATCAACAAGACAGTAAACAACATGTGTTGGAAATGCTGTGGAGAAAGGGGAACCCTCTTACACTGTTGGTGGGAATGCAAGTTGGTGTAGTCACTTTGGAAAACAGTGTGGAGATTCTTCAAAAAATTAAAAATAGAGCTACCCTATGACCCTGCAATTGCACTACTGAGAATTTACCCCAAAGATAGAGATGTAGTGAAAAGAAGGGCCACCTGTACACCCCAATGTTCAAAGCAACAATGGGCAGAGTCACCAAACTGTGGAAAGAACCAAGATGCCCTTCAACGGATGAATGGATAAAGAAGATATGGGCCATATATGCAAGAGAGTATTATGCCTCCATCAGAAAGGATGAATACTCAACTTTTATATCAACATGGTTGGGACTAGAAGAGATTATGCTGAGTGAAATAAGTTAAGCAGAAAGAGTCAAGTATCATATGGTTTCACTTACTTGTGGAACATAAGGAATAACACGATGGACTTTGGGAGATGGACAGTAGAAGTGAGTTGGGGGAAACTGGAGGAAGAGACAAACCATGAGGGACTGTGGGCTCTGAGAAACAAACTGAGTATTTTGGAGGGGAGGAAGGTGGGTGGTTGGGTGAGCCTGGTGGTTGGTATTATGGAGGGCACACATTGCATGGAGTACTGGGTGTGGTGCATAAACAGTGAACTTTGGAACACTGAAAAGAAATAAAATACAATAAAAATAGAAAAAATTATTTTAAAATAATGTTTTTGTGAAAATAATATACAAAATTTTATATACAAATATATAAAATGACCTCCCTGAAAAAGATGTGGGTAAAGGGTAAAGGGTAATCTAAGTAACTTTCAGTATGATCAAAATTTCTTAAGACTGAAACAAGCACTATGCTTTAGTTGATATAGTGGTTTTCCACAGGGATTCAGGTTCACAATTCTGCTACTATTATAGACATATGCTGGAATTGAAAAACCATGAAAATGGATGCTGAATAGTGGAAGCCAGATTTCTCATTGTTGGATTGCAAAACTTCAGGGGAAAAAAAGGAGTGGAAGCTAGAATAATCTAGTTGGTAACAGATTTGAGCTAGAGATATCAACATGAATTTATGTTTAGCTTAATATAGATACAAATGAGTACACATAGAAATATTTATAGATAAGCATATACACCCAGAAGAGTATTTGCATGCATATTTTTGTTCTATTATCTGAGAAAGTATAAAAGCAATAACACTTCTAGAGCAATAAACACATATAACACACAGAATTGGTTTCTAATACCATTCCCCAACAAAAGGAACTAGGGATCCTTGAGGAATGGCTGATTTTAGGACTAAGTAAAAAATGTACAAGTTGATCCAGAAGCCCCTCGTAGTACCAGCAAGCAAAAATATGATAAAAAACACATAGTTTAGTCCATACAATGTAATTAGATAAATAAGTAAATATGGGGTAAAAGACAAATGTCTCATACAGAATTCCACAGGATTTATATAGATACTCTGCTTTCAAGAAAGAGAAGTATAACTCCCCACTCCCTAATGGTTGACTTTACATGGTGACTTTCTTCTAAAGTTTCCATAGGGGAAAAAAGAGTGAGTAATTACAATGAAGAAACTTTGTAAACACTGCAAAATTATGTGATCAAAGTCAACATCAACAATAAAAATCAGGTTCAAAGTATGTATCCTTGATATGATGCAATGAAAATGGCACTTTACTTGTGTTCTTTCTCAAACTCTATAATTTCCCACTGATCAGGAAACCAGATGTTAGGACTGATCCCAGAGCCCTGGGATCATGACCTGAGCTGAAGGCAGATGCTCAAGTGACTGAGCCACATAGACACCTCCATAACTTCAATCTAACCATTAAAAATACATCAGACATTCCATAAAATATCTGACCAGCATACCTCAAGAAGGTCCAGGTCATCAGAAATAGGAAAAGCCTGATAAACTGGCACAGTTAAGAGAAGCCCAGGGAAACATAACTAAAGTGAAAGGATATTAGAGAAGAGCAAGAAAAATATTTTAATTTATAAATTATAATTAATACAATATGATATTAATTCACACTGAGACAGATATAACATTGTGATGTAAGATTTAATAACAGAAGAGACTGAGCATGAAATATATGGAAACTCTTTATACCATCTTCACATTTTTCTGTAAACTTAAAATAACCCTAACACAAAAGTTTTATTAAAAAATATGATGGTCTAGCAACCTAAAATACTGTCAGACTTATAGATAATAAGCATAGTTTATTTAAATAATAATGATGACGATTATATTAATGATAGTGTTGAAATATTTTTATGTGCCAGCCACAGTTGTAATTTAAATATCATGTTTCATTTTGTTTAATTCTGTGAAATAGTTTAAGTACAGTTTTATGTAGACATTTATGGTAATGTCTTACTTGATATGGTGTTAAGTTTTTTCTCAAGACTTTTGTCTTTACTTCTCTCTACTTTCACCCCAGAAAAACTGAGCAATATCACTGAATCCCCAGGGATTCAATCATCAACTGTATCTGATGATGTTATTTTAGCATCTAACCCTTTCCTGAACTGCCCATGGAACTTTTCATTACCCCAAATCTCAAGGTTTCCTGGCCAAAAAAAAAAAAAAAACCTCACAAACTAAAATTAAACTAATTTCTTTCTTCCATATCTCCTGCCCCAACTCTTCTTAGAATCTCCTAACATGCACATTGCCTTCCGCATAATCTACAAACTTTTGCATCAAGTTTACTTCCTCCATCTTTCTCCCTCCACATAAACCACACTCATTTTATTGCTGTTGAGTGTTTAGATAAGCTATTTCATGATACTGCTGTCTCGGCCACCATTTTGTTTAGCCAAGTGGCCTGCAAGGACCTTGAACTAATACTAGCCCCTCATGCAAGCACATCTTCTGGATAACACCCCACAGAATCACAAGCAAATGCAAGCTCCTGATAGGACTTCCTCAATAGCCCTTGTGATCAACAGTCTCCCCTGCCTCCCAAAGCCTTCTGCCTATGTTCCCCTTGGATAAGACCCCATGGAGCTTATGAAAACCACACTTTTATTGGTTTGAATTGACTAATCTGGCTTTAGCCTGGGAACCCCCAAACACTCCAACTATGGATCCTCATAAAGGCACATGCCCCAAGTTCTGTCTCTCTCTCTCTCTCTCTCTCTGCCTTCTGCCTTGACCATACAGGTGGCCCCTTGAAGCATGCAGTGTTCTTTCTCCAGGACCTGTGAGTAATAAACTTCAGTTCCTCTTGTGGTCGTTTAATAAGCATCTAGCACCATGTTCTCCACTTAATAAGTGTTAGTTTAACAAATTCATAACAGTGATTAAAGTCCATCTTCAGTTTTATTTTCTCCTTTCACCAGTCTTTCTTAGCTCAAGTCTATGCATTCTTGCCCTCCATAGGCCCAACATGTAGGTTTCTGAAACAAAAATTAGCACCCTAGTGGATATCTTGATTAAAACTTTTTGTACTTCCCCAATGCCTCAAATCCAAATGCCTTAGCATGTCTTATTAGCTGCATTCAATTTCTTTCAAAAAAAAAAATCCTTGGTAGGACTCTGTTATGGGCTGAATTGTCCCCCACCTCCCGAACATATATTCAAGTCCTAACCTCAGTCCCTATGAATGTGATGAATGTGACATTGCAAATAGGGTCTTTGCAAATGTAATCAAATTAAGATGAAGTCATACTAGGTTAGGTTGGGCCTTAAACCTAATGACTGGTGTCCTTAAAAGGAAAAACAAATTTGAACACAGAAACAGATGGGTTTGCTTTTTTTTTTAAAGATTTTATTTATTCATGAGAGAGAGAGAGACAGAGAGAGACCACACAAGAGGGGGAGGGGCAGAGAGAGGGGTAAGCAGACTCCCCCCTGAGGTGTGAGCTCAGTGTGGAGCTCCAACCCAGAACCTAGAGATCATGACCAGAGCCGAAGGCAAACGCTTAACCATCTGAGCCACCCAGGCACCCCAAAACAGAGTGTTTTAAGCCATTCAGTTAGTGTCACTTTGTTAAGGCAGCCCTAGGAAGCTAATACAAATTTATTCCTATTCCCAAGGCATACTATGTGTTTTAATGTCATTGATTCTTGTCCCCTGATAAATGTCACTCTACATTCCCCACAGCATAACTCAGTTATTAACCCTGGAAAGTTTCTGTGACTCTTTTAGATGGAATTATTTGCTTGTATCTGTGTTTCTTTGAAATTATTTACAACCAGGGCACTTCAGCAGCTCAGTTGGTTAAGCACCTGTTTTTAGCTCAGGTCATGAACTCAGGGTCCTGGGATTGAGCACCATATCAGACTCCTTGAGAGGTAGAGAGTCTGTTTCTCCCTCTTCCTTCACCCCTCCCCCATGCTCAGGTTCTCTTGATCACCCTCTCTCTCAAATAAATACCTTTAAAAAATAAAATAATCAAAGAACATTTACTTGTTTATATATTTCATTGTTAAACTGTCACCTTCTCAAGGAAATATTTCATTCCTAGCACTTAGCTAAATATCTAGTACAATATAACTATCCAATAAGTTGTATTAAATGACTCAATGAATGGCATTTTCCATGTGTTTTCATTTGCATTATCTGAACTGATCATATATATATATATATAGAGAGAGAGAGATACTTAGCATTTTTGAAATATTCATGTATAATTAAATAATATGTTCTAAAAGATTAAGTGCAATTTTATAAAATAGTATAGTCTTCTATAACAATATTTGTTAAGTATTATTTAATATTTAAGATTCAATTTAATATTTAGAACATTAACTACATTCATCTCATTAAAATTGATGGATTTTTATAATAAATTTCTAAATACTTTTCTCTGTTTAAATGTGAAGTGACATATGTTTGTTTCCTTGAATAATATTGTACTTCTTGGAATTATCAAGGGAAGTAAAAAAGCTTTCCAATCTAAATAAGATACATTTACATATAACTGTTAGCAGATGTTAAAGGAAGCCACAGAAAGACAACTGCACTTTGTTACCAATTTAATAATCTTTCCTGCTCTAGCTGAAGGAGGAAACAAATGATCCCATGAGGGAGTTACCTGAAGTATCAATATTTTAAGTGCTTACTTTATTTTTTTTAAAGATTTTATTTATTTACTTGACAGACAGAGATCACAAGTAGGCAGAGAGGCAGGCAGAGAGAGAGGAGGAGGCAGGCTCCCCGCAGAGCAGAGAGCCCGACGTGGGGCTCGATCCCAGGAGCCTGGGATCATGACCTGAGCTGAAGGCAGAGGCTTTAACCCACTGAGCCACCCAGGCGCCCCAAATGCTTACTTTAAATTATCTAGATATATGCTTGGGGCACGAGGGTGGCTCAGTTGTTAAGCATCTGCCTTTGGCTTAGATATATGCTTTATTCTGTATCACATTAAACAATCGTCACAAGTTTAGACAGAATCCAAATATGTTAGGAAAATCACACACAAAAGGAAATATAGTTTACCATTGATATAAAGAGGGAAAAAATATATAAAAAATTTAGCTTATGTCATGTTCCTCATCTAAATAATAATGAGAAAAAGAATGAAAGGAATAGAACAGGGACACAACTTGTCAAATATTTCATCAACAAGAATAGAAAGTGATACAAGGACATTCTGTCAGATAATCAACCAAATGTCAGATATGGGAGGAGCATTGCTAGTCTCTGCTGAGATATACAATTGATTGTTCAGGACTCTGCAGGGAACTGCTCAGCACAAGAGGAATACAAATAAGATCTTCCCATAGTTCAGACATGTACAAGTTCCTCTCTCACATAAAAGGAGAAGCTGTGAATTGAAAGAGGTCTTTAAGTTTGTGATTTCATTCTCTGCCTGATAAAACAAAATGGGGAAATATCCTCAGCATTGGATTAGGTACACAAAATGGTAACAGTGGGTGGTGGTTAAAGAATAAATTAGAATGATGAGAGGTGTTGGTAAACAGTGCATAATAGGGATTACCAGAATTTTAGTAAAATAAAGAGAAATTGGAAGAAAATACAGAGCTCTAATGTGAGTCTGATGTTTACAAAGCCAGTTGTCTTCCTCCAGTCAAAAAGTAGGAAGTGTAAAGAAGAGACGAAAAAAAAAATTGGTACTTCCCTGCACATCTGCACATGTGTAAAGCATAGGAGGAAATAGGGAGATGGTGATTCTCTTGGTGCGTTTAAGATAGCAATGTCCTATCAACGCCGGGGTAAGACTTATAATGGAAGGTGATTTGGACTGTTGGAAAAGCTCTGTGATGCAGTGAAGCAGCCTGAGTTCATGAATGTCGCTAACAAACAACATTCTGCACACACGTGGGAACTTTTCTTTCTCTCAACAATGTTAAATAATATTAGAGCAGTTGAGAAAAGTTTCTTTATTTTCAACTACAAAGTTTTTTGACTCCCACATGCACATTCCCTCTATGTATAAGATTTTAGTAGAAAAAATATTTGGATTAGTCCAGAATTTAAACATTAATTCTATTATTAACTGGCTGAGGCCCTAGTCAATTCTCCTAATTCTGTAAAAGTTAATGTCTTCATTTAAAAAAGGGCACTACCACAGTAGCCAAAATGTGGAAGGAGCCAAGATGCCCTTCAACAGACAAATGGATAAAGAAGATGTGGTCCATATACACAATGGAATGTTACTCAGCAATCAGAAAGGATGAATACCCAACTTTTGCATCAATATAGATGGGACTGGAGGAGATTATGCTAAGTGAAATAAGTCAAACAGAGAAAGTCAATTATCATATGGTTTCACTTATTTGTGGAACATAAGAAATAGCATGAAGGACATTAGGAGAAGGGAAAAATGAAAGGGGAGAAATCAGAGTGGGAGATGAACCGTGAGAGACTATGGACTTTAGAAGGAAGGGGCATGGGGAATGTGTGAGCCTGGTGATGGTACTAAGGAAGGCACGGATTGCATGGAGCAGTGGGTGTTATATGCAAACAGTGAATCATGGAACACTACATCATAATCTAATGATCTACTATATGGTGACTAACATAACACATTAAAAAAAATAAAAAATAAATTAAAAGAAAAAAAAGGACATTAAAACCCTGCCTCATACCTACATTTGCCAGACAGTATCATGCCTGGCCTGTTGCTAGCACTCAAAAAATAAGAGATTCCTTTACAGGGCTACTTAATTCATAAGGGTGTATAGCTCCAACCTGTGGGCAACAGATCCTTCCAATGTTCAGAATTTATTCAGTATATTTGGTCATATTCAAAGATCATTACCTAATCGAATAGATGAAAAAGAATATATATATATGTATAGATATACATATATAGATGTATATGGCTGTATGTGTGTATATTTAGTTTATATATGCATATGTGTCGAGTGTGTGTGCATGTGTGTGTGTATGAAGAGGAAGGAAAAGAAAGAGACAGAGAGAAAGAAGAGAAGGATATTAATACCAAGAGCCCAAACCAGACTCACTGAGGCTAGTTGTAAGGTTACTAGGTTGGGAAAAAGCAAGTTTCACTTAAGTATGGTACTGCTTGGATACTTGAAAAGTATGGATTTTGATCTGGAATGGCTTCACATATATGTAGTTTATCTTGTCAATTTATCTTTTTCTTTCAAGTTCTGTGCAACTTATTTGGATAAAAAAGTTACTTTAGGGGAGCCTGGGTGGCTCAGTGGGTTAAAGCCTCTGCCTTTGGCTCATGTCATGGTCCCAGGGTCCTGGGATCGAGCCCCACATCCGGCTCTCTGCTCAGCAGGGAGCCTGCTTCCTCCTCTCTCTCTGCCTGCTTCTCTGCCTACTTGTGATCTCCACCTGTCAAATAAATAAGATCTTTTAAAAAAAAGTTACTTTGGTTGTTGCTATTTAGAAATAAGCTGTTATTTAATACAGCATCATAGATACTTGTCATGAAAAATGAGGAAAGCAATAAAAGGTAGGTGGGCAAGCCAACCTATGTCTATGGCAGACAAATCTGGTTTCGAGCAATATCTCTGGTGTTTAAGAACCTTATAACCTTGGGTATGTTAACTATCTTCCCTGAAACAGTTTTCTTATTTATAAAATGTGGAAATTAATAGTAACAATCTCAGAGTTGTTTTAAGAATTAAGTATGAAAAGCTTAAATATTAAAAATGGTATTTTCTATTCTATACAATTTTAGCACTGTTGACACATTGCAAGTGTTCCATAATTATAATTAATATTGCCATTAATAGTCTAGTAATAATGATTCTAATAGAGAATGAATTATACTTATTAATCACAAGAAAATAAGCAACTTTTCTGAACAAAAGAGTAAGAAAAGAGTCTTTGTATATATTTCAAGAAGCAGTTAGGTATGGATGGTAAACAATGTTTAGATATGCATTGATTCTGAGTAGGTAGGTGAAAACTTACCTGAAACTTAATTATTTTTAAATATTCTATTGATTTTCAAGAGGAACTTAACATTAACCAAGGTTTATTGTAAAATTATAAGAATTAGTATCTAATTTGCACATTCTTATTTTTTATTTTTCACTCCTAAATAATTACTCTGGAGTGCTATTATTGGAAATTTAGGTCACTACCAATTTTAATTATAAAAACAAATGAAAGAATATATTATGTTGACACTATCAACTTCATCACGTGTAGGCTACCCAGGCTTCATCATTTTATTTTCCGAATTCTATTTTATTAAAATATTGCTGTTTGTGCTTCTTGTCACGATTCTTTACATTAAACTCACAAAGTCTTTATATATTTTGATGGTTTTCATAAAATAAGAATTTAGATGTTTCATTATATTTTATCTAACTGTATGTGTATATTTCTAATTTTATCTTTATCACATTCATATTTTCCTTTGGGTTATTTTCAATTCTACTTGCAAAATCACAGTAGCCCACTATGTTTATTTAATGCTTCTTTTTAAAGATCATTTATAAGTGAATTCGTTCAAGAATTCTCACTTTTAGAGTCTCATACATTGCCACATCACATTTGCATTTATATTATTTTCTAAGTTTTCTGTTTTTGTGTTTTTAATTCCTCCTTTGAGTCAAATGTTATATAAAATAGTACTTTTTATTTACTTTTTTTACTAATTTCTTATTTTGGCATTGAGATTAAATACTGTATCTTGAAAAAATTAAATTTTTTTATTTCTTGACTTTCTTTGATTCCTTCCTTTTCTTTTTGAGGATTTTATAATAAATTTTTCTACATAAGTCATAAGATACTGAATGTGTTATTCCTTGAATTGTGGTATCAATTATAGACATTGAATGTACCCTACTCATTTCAATTTTAATTTATTCAATTTTATCTCTGAAATATGGTTAATGAGGGGTGCCTGGGTGGCTCAGTGCATTAAGCTTCTGCCTTCGGCTCAGGTCATGATCTCAGGCTCCTGGGATGGAGCCCTGCATCGGGCTCTCTGCTCAGTGGCAAGCCTGCTTCCCCTCCTCTCTCTCTGCCTGCCTCTCTGTCTACTTGTGATCTCTCTCCGTCAAATAAATAACTAAAATCTTTAAAAAATATATAGTTAATGAAAAAAAAAAGCCTTTCCATAAAATTTGAATTTTAAATAGTTTTTAAATATTTTTGTGCTGTTATTGTTTATAATTTTTATTAGTACCCCTTATACTCTGCAAGCCCTTTGATGTTGAGGACCATGTTAATTTCTTCTTTTTTTTTAAGATTTATTTATTTATTTGAGAGAGAGAGAGAAAACAAGAATGGCGGGGAGTGGTAGAGGCAGAGGGAGAAGGGGAATCCCTACCAAGCAGGAAACCCAAGACAGGGCTCCATCCAAGGACCCCAGGATCATGACCTAGCTGAAACAGACGCTTAACCAACTGAGCCACCCAGGCACCCCAAGAACTATGTTAATTCCTTATTTTTACTTAGCACTGTACTAGACGTAAACTCTCATTAAGTGTATGTTGAATAATTGGATATGCATTTTAAGGTTTAAGTAGCATGATTACTTCTTTTTGAATTTTCAAATCTAAATTAAAAGAAAAAAGAGGCAAATAATGCCAGGGCAAACAGTACATAACAATTTCTAAAACTCACATATCTCAATATTAAGAAATTCCTAAATGTAATTTATGTTATTTTGTTTACAGAAAAAGCACTAAATAAGGCCATCAATCCAAAATCATGGAAAGGAAATGGAAACTAAAGAAGAAGAAGGAGGAGAAGAAGAAGAAAAATATAATATAGAGTCGGTTGGTTATAATCCTTTTATTTTCCTTTTCTATAAATTTGATAAAAATAAAACCTTTAATTTTAATCTTTCTATATATTTACATATAAGTGACTCATTTTAAATGAGATATTAAGATGATTCCATTTTATAACTTTATTAAACTTCAAGTTTTGTATAGTCCAAATCTCCTCACAGTTCCAAAGATGCAGTTTATTAGGTCCCTGAAAGGAATATATATTGGAAATTTTAAGTGTGCTATCGTATGTGCATTCAGTATTGTAATTCACTTACTCCTCACCACTAATGTACACATAAATATAATAGCTTATATTTGAACCTAGACTTGCATGCTCTTCTTCTCTATTTAGTTTGATAGCATCTTTATGTGAACTGGAACTTTCTCCTAATACAAGGTCGGAGGTGACTGGGACTTGGAACACTTTTTCTCAAATAATATTATGATGCCAAGTTGTATTCACCATGTCATTTGAGCTTAGAGTTTTTTTTGTAAGAAATTATGGATTGCACGTGTGTGCATTTTGAGAGGTCTCTGTGTATATGTGTGTATTCAGTCTTTATTTCTTTTTGTCAGTTTTAGTTATACTTGTTTATCTAGGAATGTGTTTGTTACATTTATATTGCTCAAATTTATCTCAGATTGCTTTTTATAGAACTACTTTATTAATATTATAATAGCTATAGGTTCTATTGTAACTTTTTAAATACTAGTTTCATTTATGCATTGGTTTATGTATACCTTCTCTATACATTTCCTGATGTGTTCCTATGGATGCATCAATTTTATTAGTCTCAAAAACCAATTTTGGTTTAATAACTGTAGTATGTTTCTGTCTACAGTATGTCTACCAACTACATACTGTCATTTTTTTCCACACTTTTCACATTTTGCTATTATTTCATTCTTTCCACAATTTCCCTAGTCTTCTCTTTATTTTCAGACCATAAAGACCAAACTTATGGTTGCTGGGGAGAGTTATATAGGCACTCAGCCAAAGTGGGTGAAGGGTAGAGAGGGATACAGGCTGCCAGTTATAGAATGAATAAACCATGAGAATAAAAGGCACAGTATAAGGAACACAGTCAACAATACTGTAATAGCAATGCAATGGGACAGATGGTAGCTACACTTGGTGGTGAACACAGCATAATGTATAAATATGTCAAATCACTAATTTGTACACCTTAAATTAATGTACTATTGTGAGCCAACTATACTCAAATAAAAAATGTGTAAAAACAAAAAAGAGGTACCTAGGAGGCTCAGTCAGTTCCATGTCAGACTTAATTTCAGATCAGGTCATATTTTCAGGGTCCTAAGATCCAATCCCACATCAGGCTCCATGCTGGGCATGGAGACTGATTAAGATTCTCTCTCCCTCTCCCTCTGCCCCTCCCCCTGCATATGCACTCTCTCTCTCTCTTAAAACAAACAAACAAACAAAAACACAAAAAGAAAAATAATATTTTTCTAAACTTTTTTTTTAAAAGATTTTATTTATTTATTTGACAGACAGAGATCACAAGTAGGCAGAGAGGCAGGCAAAGAGAGAGGAGGAAGCAGGCTCTTCGCTGAGCAGAGAGCCCGATGTGGGGCTCAATCCCAGGACCCTGAGATCATGACCTGAGCCGAAGGCAGAGGCTTAACCCATTGAGCCACCCAGGCGCCCCTATTTTTCTAAAATTTTAAGAAGAATGTTTAGCTCATTGATTTTTTCATATTTTCTATTATATGCTTTAAAGAGATTATCTTTCCAAAGCTTCATTTAGTTATGACAGTCAAGTTTTAACATAAAATATTTTTATCATCATTCACTTTAAAGTATTATTTAATATCCATCATTTGTTCTTTGACCCATGAGATATGTAGAAGTATATTGCTTAATTTCCAAGTATCATGTTCCCTAGTTTTATTTTTGCTACTCACTTCTAGCTTAATTCTACTTCATAGATCCACTCTGTATGCTTTATGTCCTTTGAAATTGGATGAGAAAATAAACTTGGGGAAATAAAATTCAAAGGAAACAATATGACTGAATTTGACTTTTTTTTTTTTTTTAATAGAGAACACAAGTAGGCAGAGAGGCAGGCAGAGAGACAGAGGAAGAAGCAGGCTCCCTGCAGAGCAGAGACCAATGCAGGGCTGGATCCCAGGACCCTGGGATCATGACCTGAGCCGAAGGTGGAGGCTTTAACCCACTGAGCCACCCAGGTGCCCCTGAATTTTTCTTCTTAACAGAAGAAAACATGGTAGAACATTTTTAAAATGCTAAAAGAAAATAAACTATCATTTCAGAACTCTTAATTCCAGTGAAACTATCCTTCAGACAAACAAAAAAATTCATCAGTAATAGACCCACATCAGAATAGACCCACCAGTAAATTGTAGAGAAAGTACAACAGGTAGAAAAAAACACTCTGTGATTTGTAGAGTGCCTGATGCATTTGTAAGGTGCATGTTTTCCAACTCTTCATGGTTGTGTCTTTGTCTGGTATATGCAAGAATAGTAGCTAGGGCCTCCTTTTCTCTTAGGCAGTCCCTGATCTACTTCTGGCCAAGGGTTGTGAGCAGAAAGCTTGTATGTCACTTGCTGGACAAAACACTTATTTGATAGATAATAACACCTTATTAGCATGCATGCATTTATGTATTTATATAAGTATGCATATATGTATATATGTATGTATTTTCAAACTATTGAAAAAATTGAGATGGTATCTTGTCCATCAGCTTATGTCTGAATGATTTTGCTGAGTAAAGCTTTCCATAATGTTGTTTCACAGTTTTGACTATCATATCATTTGCTAAAAATTGCTGATTTTTTTTCCTAAATTAATCCAGAGGATTCACATAAGAAATGTAATCAGTGGTTTCTGGTTTCTGTTTCCTTTAACAACTATAATCAGTGATTTAAATTTTTCTCTGTTTTCAAGATGTAGAATTTTTCAGTGATACAAACTCAACAGTCTCTGCATTTTTCTACGATCCCTTTCTTTTTAAAAAATGTTGCATTTCTCAGTGATACATGCTTAATACTCCTTTCTCTACAATTTTGAATGGACTGTTTCTTTTATTTTGCTGTTCCTAAAAGAATGGATCTCATGGGAGGTGATGTCGAAGGCATGTTCAAATTGTTCACTTAATGACTGAGGGAAAAAAATTCAGATTTAATGGTTACATACTGGCTGCATAGAGCTTGAGCTATGCCTTTTGAAATAATGAGACCAGGATATTGAAAAAGATTTTGTCGTTGTGCTTACATGCCTGGAACCTCTGGCACTTCCACAAGTAAATCTAGCTTGTTCTGCAGAATAATTATGATTGTTCTGGAATATGAAACGAATTAAGCTGTATTCCTCATTTCTTTCTTTTTTTTCCTTTGCTTATATCAGTTAGGCTTTATTCCAAGAAACAAAACTATTCTAGGCATTTTAAACTGAAAAACATTTAATCCAGGGATTTAACAAAATCATTGGAAAGGCTAGTGGGAATTAGGTGGCCATTTCTGAAGCTATTGATCTAGGGAGAAGAAAACCAGGATCTGCCACAGAACCTGCAGTTGTCTTCCATGTCCACAGAGATGTTGACCAGAATAGGGAGACACCTATGTCCTCATAGGCTTTTCTTGCTAGACAAAAATCAAAACACCAGTAAGGTGGCATCAGCTTTCCTTCTGTTTCATCAATCTGTTGAGTTCATAAAATTAGTAAAAATTAGTTTGCATCTAGAACATCCAGCAATAGAGTGTGGAAAATTCTAGTTTTTAGCATCACCTTTTCTGTAGAGCAAGGCAAATAGGAGATACTGAGAACTAATCAAAAATATCTAACATGATCAAAATGTTTCAGTTTTAATGGGAAATACTTTCATTTTCAAGACTGTTAGTTTTTTTTTTCCCCGTACTTTAAGGAAAACCCATACTTGAGGGTGATGATTCCTCTATTGTCTTAATATTGACTAATATTGCCTGGAGTACACACTGGGCTTTGGTCTAATTGCTATGTGCATTATTATTATATCCTGGTTGAAATATCATTGACTATGTGCCCCTATTAAGTCAGAGGTTAAGATTAATTTTTTTTTATTTATTTTATTTTTTTATTTTATATTATTTTAATAAACATATAATGTATTTTTATCCCCAGAGGTACAGGTCTGTGAATCGCCGGGTTTACATATTTCACAGCACTCATCATAGCCCATACCCTCCCAATGTCCATATCCCCACCACCCTCTCCCGTCCCCCCTCCCCCCAGCAACCCTCAGTCAGTTTTTTGAGATTGAGTCTTTTATGGTTTGTCTCCCTTTCAATCCCATCTTTTCATTTTTTCTTTTCCTACCTCCCCCCAACCCCCCCACATTGCATCTCCACTTCCTCATATCAAAGAGATCATATGATAGTTGTCTTTCTCCGATTGACTTATTTCGCTAAGCATAATACCCTCTAGTTCCATCCGTGTTGTCGCAAATGACAAGATTTCATTTCTTTTGATGGCTGCATAGTATTCCATTGTATATATATATCACATTTTCTTTATCCATTCATCTGTTGATGGACATCTAGGTTCTTTCCACAGTTTGGCTATTGTGGCCATTGCTGCTATAAACATTCGGGTGCACGTGCCCCTTCGGAGCACCACGTTTGTATCTTTAGGATATATACCCAGTAGTGCAATTGCTGGGTCATAGGGTAGCTCTATTTTCAGTTTTTTGAGGAACCTCCACACTGTTTTCCAGAGTGGTTGCACCAGCTTGCATTCCAACCAGTAGTGTAGGAGGGTTCCCCTCTCTCCGCATCCTCGCCAGTATCTGTCATTTCTTGACTTGTTAATTTTAGCCATTCTGACTGGTGTGAGGTGGTATCTCATTGTGGTTTTGATTTGTATTTCCCTGATGCCAAGTGATGTGGAGCATTTTTTCATGTGTCTGTTGGCCATCTGGATGTCTTCTTTGCAGAAATGTCTGTTCATGTCCTTTGCCCATTTCTTGATTGGATTATTTGTTATTTGGGTGTTGAGTTTGCTAAGCTCTATATAGATTTTGGATACTAGCCCTTTATCTGATATGTCATTTGCAAATATCTTCTCCCATTCAGTCAGTTGTCTTTTGGTTTTGTTAACTGTTTCCTTTGCTGTGCAAAAGCTTTTGATCTTGATGAAATCTCAATAATTCATGTTTGCCCTTGCTTCTGGTGCCTTTGGCACTGTTCCCAGGAAGGAGTTGCTGTGGTTGAAGTCAAAGAGGTTGCTGCCTGTATTCTCAAGGATTTTGATGGATTCCTTTCTCACATTGAGGTCCTTCATCCATTTTGAGTCTATTTTCGTGTGTGGTGTAAGGAAATAGTCCAATTTCATTTTTCTGCATGTGGGTGTCCAATTTTCCCAGCACCATTTGTTGAAGAGGCTGTCTTTTTTCCATTGGATATTCTTTCCTGCTTTGTCGAAGATTAGTTGACCATAGACTTGAGAGTCTATTTCTGGGCTCTCTATTCTGTTCCATTGGTCTATATGTCTGTTTTTGTGCCAGTACCATACTGTCTTGATGATGACAGCTTTGTAATAGAGCTTGAAGTCTGGAATTGTGAGGCCACCGACTTTGGCTCCCTTTTTCAACATTCCTCTGGCTATTCAGGGTCTTTTCTGGTTCCATATAAATTTTAAGATTATTTGTTCTATTTCTTTTAAAAAAGTGGATGGGATTTTGATAGGGATTGCATTAAATGTGTAGATTTCTTTATGTGTAGAATGTGTAGAATAGACATTTTCACAATATTTGTTCTTCCAATCCATGAGCATGGAATATTTTTTCCATTTCTTTGTGTCTTCCTCAATTTCTTTCATGAGTACTTTATAGTTTTCTGAATATAGATTCTTTGCCTCTTTGGTTAGATTTATTCCTAGGTATCTTATGGTTTTGGGTGAGATTGTAAATGGGACTGACTCCTCCATTTCTCTTTCTTCTGTCTTGTTGTTAGTGTAAAGAAATGTGACTGATTTCTGTGCATTGACTTTATATCCTGACACTTTACTGAATTCCTGTACAAGTTCTAACAGTTTTGGAGTGGAGCCTTTTGGGTTTTCCACATATAGTACCATATCATCTGCAAAGAGTGATAGTTTAACTTTTTCTTTGCCAATTTGGATGCCTTTAATTTCTTTTTGTTGTCTGATTGCTGAGGCTAGGACTTCTAGTACTATGTTGAACAGCAGTGGTGATAACGGACATCCTTGCCATGTTCCTGACCTTGGCGGAAAAGCTTTCAATTTTCTCCATTGAGAATGATATTTGCAGTGGGTTTTTCATAGATGGCTTTGATAATATTGAGGTATGTGCCTTCTATCCCTACACTTTGAAGAGTTTTAATCAGGAAGGGATGCTGCACTTTGTCAAATGCTTTTTGAGCATCTATTGAGAGTATCATATGGTTCTTATTCTTTCTTTTATTAATGTATTGTATCACATTGATGGATTTGTGGATGTTGAACCAATCTTGCAGCCCTGGAATAAATCCCACTTGGTCGTGGTGAATAATCCTTTTAATGTACTGTTGGATCCTATTGGCCAGTATTTTGGTGAGAATTTTCACATCTGTGTTCATCAAGGATATTGGTCTGTAATTCTCTTTTTTGGTGGGATCCTTGTCTGGTTTTGGGATCAAGGTGATGCTGGCCTCATAGAATGAGTTTGGAAGTTTTCCTTCCATTTCTATTTTTTGGAACAGTTTCAGGAGAATAGGAAATAGTTCTTCTTTAAATGTTTGGTAGAATTCCCCTGGGAAGCCATCTGGTCCTGGACTTCGGTTTGTTTGGAGATTTTTGATGACTGTTTCAATCTCCTTACTGGTTATAGGTCTGTTCAGGTTTTCTATTTCTTCCTGGTTCAGTTGTGGTAGTTTATATGTCTCTAGAAATGTATCCATTCCTTCCAGGTTGTCAAATTTGTTGGCGTAGAGTTGCTTGTAGTATGTTCTTATAATTGTTTGTATTTCTTTGGTGTTGGTTGTGATCTCTCCTCTTTCATTCATGATTTTATTTATTTGCATCCTTTCTCTTCTTTTTGATAAGTCTGGCCAGGGGTTTGTCAATCTTATTAATTCTTTCAAAGAACCAGCTCCTAGTTTCGTTGATTTGTTCTATTGTTTTTTCAGTTTCTATTTCATTGATTTCTGCTCTGATCTTTATGATTTCTCTACTCTTGCTGGGTTTAGGCTTTCTTTGTTGTTCTCTCTCCAGCTCCTTTAGGTGTAGGGTTAGGTTGTGTATTTGAGACCTTTCTTGTTTCTTGAGAAAAGCTTGTACCGCTACATATTTTTCTCTTAGGACTGCCTTTGTTGTGTCCCACAGGTTTTGAACCGTTGTGTTTTCATTATTATTTGTTTCCATGAATTTTTTCAATTCTTCTTTAATTTCCTGGTTGACCCATTCATTTTTTAGAATGATGCTCTCTAACCTCCACATATTTGGGTTCTTTCCAATTTTCATCTTGTGATTGAGTTCTAGCTTCAGAGCATTGTGGTCTGAAAATATGCAGGGAATGATCTCAATCTTTTGATACCGGTTGAGACCTCATTTATGACTCAGGATGTGGTCTATTCTGGAGAATGTTCCATGTGCACTAGAGAAGAAAGTATATTCTGTTGTTTTGGGATGGAATGTTCTGAATATATCTATGATGTCCATCTGGTCCAGTGTGTCATTTAAGGCTTTTATTTCCTTGTTGATCTTTTGATTGGATGATCTGTCCATTTCAGTGAGGGGAGTGTTAAAGTCCCCTGCTATTATTGTATTACTATCAATGTGTTTCTTTGATTTTGTTATTAATTGGTTTATATAGTTGGCTGCTCCCATGTTAGGGGCATAGATATTTAAGATTGTTAGGTCTTCTTGTTGGACAGACCCTTTGAGTACTATATAGTGTCCTTCCTCATCTCTTATTAGAGTCTTTGGCTTAAAATCTAATTGATCTGATATAAGGATTGCCACCCCAGCTTTCTTCTGATGTCCATTAGCATGGTACATTGTTTTCCACCCCCTCACTTTAAATCTGGAGGTGTCTTCGGGTCTAAAATGAGTTTCTTGTAGGCAGCATATTGATGGATTTTATTTTTTTACCCATTCTGATACCCTGTGTCTTTTGATTGGGGCATTTAGCCCATTAACATTCAGGGTAACTATTGAGAGATATGAATTGAGTGCCATTGTATTGCCTGTAAGGTGACTGGTACTGTATATTGTCTCTGTTTCTTTCCGATCTACTACTTTTAGGGTCTCTCTTTGCTTAGAAGAACCCTTTCAATATTTCCTGTAGAGCTGGTTTGGTGTTTGCAAATTCTTTCAGCTTTTGTTTGTCCTGGAAGCTCTTTATCTCTCTATTTTCAATGATAGCCTAGCCGGTTATAGTATTCTTGGCTGCATGTTTTTCTCATTTAGTGCTCTGAAGATATCATGCCAGTTCTTTCTGGCCTGCCAGGTCTCTGTGGATAGGTCCGTTGCCAATCTAATGTTTTTACCCTTGTATGTTACAGACTTCTTTTCCCAGGCTGCTTTCAGGATTTTCTCTTTGTCACTAAGACTTGTAAATTTTACTATCAGGTGATGAGGTGTGGACCTATTTTTATTGATTTTGAGGGGCGTTCTTAGGACCTCCTGGATTTTGATGTTTGTTCCCTTTGCCATATTAGGGAAATTCTCTCCAATAATTGTCTCCAATATACTTTCTGCTCCCCTCTCTCTTTCTTCTTCTTCTGGAATCCCAATTATTCTAATGTTGTGTAGTATTACGGTGTCGCTTATCTCTTGAATTCTCTCCTCGTGTTCCAGTATTTGTTTGTCTCTCTTTTGCTCAGCTTCTTTATTCTCTGTCATTTGGTCTTCTATGTCACTAATTCTTTCATCTGCCTCATTTATCCTAGCAGTGAGAGCTTCCATTTTTTATTGCACCTCATCAATAGCTTTTTTTATTTCAACTTGGTTAGATTTTAGTTCTTTTATTTCTCCAGAAAGGTCTTTTATCTCTCTGGAGAGGATTTCTCTAATATCTTCTATGCCTTTTTTGAGCCCAGCTAGAACCTTGAGAATCGTCATTCTGAACTCTAGATCTGTCATATTACCAATGTCCGTATTGATTAGGTCCCCAGCCTTCGGTACTGTCTCTTGTTCTTTTTTCTGTGGTGAGTTTTTCCGCCTTTCATTTTGTCCAGATAAGATTTGCTTTCTCCTCCTCTAGAATTCCGCTGTTCTTAGTGAGTGAAGTTGGTCTTGGCTGGGTTTCTTGTTGATCTTCTGGGGGAGGGGCCTGTTGTAGTGATTCTCAAGTGTCTTTGCCGCAGGTGGAATTGCACCGCCCTTGCCATGGGCCGGGCTAAGTAATCCACTTGGGTTTGCTTTCAGGAGCTTTTGTTCCCTGAGCGCTTTCTGTAGAGTTCCAGAGGATGGGAATGAAGATAGCGGCGTCCCAATCTCTGGCCCAGAGGAGCCGAGAACTTGGGGTCCCATTCTTCAGTGCGCCCTCAGAGAAAAGTGCCCAACCGCCTTGCCTCCCTGGCCTGTGGTCACGCCTGTAGGAAAGCAGTCAATTGCTGGCACTTGGAGAAAAGCACCCGGTCGCTTCCATCTCCATGGCCTCCGGCCGCGCTCGGAGCCCACCCAGCCTGCAACCGGCACAAGGTAACCCCGGGCTGAGAGCTCACTCCTCGGCTTTGTCACTGTAGCTGGCTTCCCTGCTGTAATACCTGCGAGTTCTACAGCACTCAGACACCCCCGGTCCTTCTGTGACCCCTCGGGACCTGGGGTTATGCTGACCCCGCCTGGGCTTCCCCCCGGTTTAGCCTCTGGAGCGATGTCCCTCCGTGGAGCAGACTTTTAAAAGTCCTGATGTTGTGCTCCATTTGTCCGCCGCTTGCTGGGAGCTGGTCCCTCCTGCCGCGCTCTGTCTTCCCAGTGCTTTGGATTCACTTTTCCGCAGGTCCTACCTTTCAGAAAGTGATCGATTTTTGTTTCTGGAATTGTTGCTCTTCTCTTCGATTTCCTGTTGGATTTGTAGGTGTTCACAATGGTTAGATAAGCTATCTAGCTGATCTCCTGCTACCCGATGTCATCTCAGCCTGCTACTTCTCTGCCATCTTGACTCCTCCCCCCCAGAGGTTAAGAATAATTTTATGTTTTGATTTCTACATAGTACTGTTAACAATTTTCTTACAAATGATCATTATTCTGAGTTTAAATGCGGTTATGACAATTCAGTCTTATTCTTAACTTGGCTAAATATTCCTCCTTTTCATGGTATAATTGATTTTTCTCTGAAAATCCAAGAGGTATTTTTATGAACACTAAACAGAAGATCTAGGTGCTTCATTGTTTTACTTTACTCTTTTCCTTAAAATTCATTTTGCTGGTTTTGCAGCAACTAGTAGAATAACCCCATAGATTTGATAGTTAAAGTTATGGAAAGACAGTACTTCATTTGGGGAAGAAATTAGCCCATCATGCTGAATAAAGATAAAGACCACCTCAAAGAGCCTATATTGCTAACTGAGCCCTATGACTTTTCCAGATATTTAGAAAATTTGTCTCTATCCTAGTCTTCTAAGGATTAGTTTTGATCTAAGTAGAAAGCTTAATGAACTAAAGGTGATAGCTCTCAGGATAATGGGCCTCACTAATAGAAAGTGGCACAGGTTCAGGTTTCAGTTCCCTACATAGTATAACCTCATTTCAGCCTGAAGTCAAAGTTCTATTTTTTTTTTTTTTTTTTTGGCCGTTTCCATGAGTTCTGAGACAAGCACTGTGGTAAGAGGCTAACTTTTAATTTACTTTACTAATTTATAATTGCTGCATGATCATACATTGTTTAATAATATCTCATTAGGATATTTCCCACATGGGTTGTATTATAATACTATTAAAAAGGGGAAAATGAAAGAAATAATCATCTTCCTCAACTTTTAGAAGAATATGCAATGCATATTATTGGGAACACTTCATTTTACTTGTTATATTTCATTTATATATTCCTTATCACGTTAGGGGTTTTTTTTTTGTTGCTGTTTTGTTTGGCTTTTTTTTTTTTTTTTTTTTTTGCTTTCTCTCCTACACTAATGATAAATGACAGGAAAAGTTAGTAATGGAAGTCTGGCAATGACTATGCATGCACATATCAACCTGAGCAAAAAATAATGTGAAGTGACTGACTTAGGATTGTAATGAGGATGGTATAATTTAATACTATTTTCTCGCCTTGTTAAAAGAGATGGATTTTGTACCATACTTAGCTTATTATAATTTTTGTCATAAAAATGATTCACTGAATTGGAGTGCCTAAAATCATACCTTGTTTTTGAATTATTCTTCTATTGTATGCTGTCCCATCTTCAAATTTAAAATAAAATGCCTGGTTGATCTGCAAATAATTCTATGTCATTCTGATAATTGAGAATAAATTTCCCAGGCACATAATTTCAACTTAAATATTTGCTGTAAATTTTTTCATGCTTTTTAAAAATTATATTGGATTTAAATGACCTGAAGTATAGTTTTCTACCTAATTTTCTAAATCTATTCTAAATTACATACATCTAGATAACTACAATTTATCAGAAGTTGCATATATGTTGTATTATTGTATTATTTATATTTTGCCATTTTTATGTTTGACAGAGGATGTCTTATGATTTTTGATATTTTGAAAGCTGACAGATTTTATTTATTTACTTATTCAAGATATTACAGAGGAGAATTGGTAAATACAAGGCTTTGAAGAATGTACTAGCAAGGCTATGGAGACAATTTTGACATATATCCTGCCCTAAAGGAGTTTATAGTTCAGAAAAGAACTTACAGCTGAGTAGAACAGTTTAAATAAGCTTTATGTATATGGATTGATAAAATACCTTTGCAAGTGGTATGATTACCAAACTCTTGTTTAAAAAATTCCCACAGCTTTCCTAATTTTTAATATTTGACTACACTCCTCAAATATATTTCAAAATTATTATAAATTTAATTCAAATGTGTAACAAACATAAACTTGAAAATATAAAAATTATATTGGGGCTCCTGGGCAGCTCAGTGGGTTAAAGCTTCTGCCTTCGGCTCAGGTCATGATCCCGGGGCCCTGGGATTGAGCCCCGCATCGGGCTCTCTGCTCCGTGGGAGCCTGCTTCCTCCTCTCTCTCTGCCTGCCTCTCTGCCTACTTGTGATCTCTGTCTGTCAAATAAATAAAATATTTTAAAAAAAAGAAAATATAAAAATTATAAATTCATAAAATTTATGACTTTCTCCCTTAGTACATCATTTCTTTTCTTAAGCAAATCAATGTGCTTTCTAATAATTTTCAGTCTCACACTCAACCTAATTTTCTCTTTAGCTTTCAAACAAACAAATTTTAATTTTTTATAATGATTTTTTTTGTTCTGATTCTGAAAATGACAATTTGCCAAGTATAAGGAAATATGAAAAGCAGTATGTTCTCTTAAAATGTATTACATTTTCCTCTAATCTATTTTTTTGTATCCTTTAGTGTAAGAATGTTCTCCTTCTTGCACCCACATGCACCACAACCACCGATATACAAATTCAAATAAGAGAAAGTAACACACCAGTCGGATAAAAAGGGTTAGCACCACTAGTCAGGAAGAAAAATCAAGCAACTAAAATAGCTAAATGGGCCTCGATGGCTACCAGAGTAGGCTGAAACTGCACCCTCTAGACCTCTGATCACACAGAACTGCCTGTGCTCGATGCTGAGTAAAGATAAAATATTTCTTCAGAAAGAAATCACCTTGGCCCATTAAATGAGTAGTGCTAGGCTTTACCATTTTGATCATAAAAAAAGGAAGAAAGTGAAGGGAACTAATCTCATGAGCACTGACAGTCCAGCCTTATTAAAAATTTTAAGATTCAAACACTGAGTCCACTGTAATGTCCTTGAAACTGATCAATTCATAGTAACCCTTCTTTGTGGATGGAGAAATGATATGGCAAGATACATAAAAGATCTTTTTTGTCTCTGTATAATTATTCAGCACCCATATTTGTTAGCTTAGCAGAGCAGACCTATACCAAGTCTTCTAAATCTAAAGAGAAAAATATTTCACATTGTACAAGAAAGTACATTATTGTGAATGCTGTAGGAGAAATGATATGGAAATAGTGCTGGGTTTTCCATTCCAGTTTAATACCACTATGTTCCTTGTAATGTAGATGCATACTAATTCTTAAAGAGTTGTTAACTAAAGATAATAATAATAAGGCTAAAATAAAAATTGTGTTTCCAGTTGATGATATTCTTCCAGCAACTCAACACCCTAAGAAGTTTATGTGAATAGTGCTCACTTGTCAGAAATCTGAGGTATTTCATTTTCCCCTGTCAAAATTTGATTGTCCACTCCAGCATCCATCTCCAAAGACCATTTATTTAGTAACCTTGACCATTTTTAATCTTGTTGAGTACATCACACATTGAAAGTGGGAATCAGGAAGATGAATAGTAGGCAAAAACTCACTGAAGCTGATAGGAATCATTTATTTTACAGCATGATATTATAATCACATCCTGATAGGACATATGAGATTCTAGTGGATGACTTTAAGTCAAAGTTTAGGAAAACTGACAATTGCTAAGCCCAAGGACCTTCTCAAACTTGTACATATTTTCTCCAAATAGTTGATTTTTCTTCTTTGGAAATGTATAGACAATCCATTCTGTCCAGTAATGTCAGAGTATGGAGTATTACACAGAATTAACAAACAATAATATGAAGTATTAAAGATTGTGTGTGATAATGTTCTTCCAAGGTAAGCAATGTGGGATATGAGGTTTGTACATATATCCATGTTTACAATAGTATTTTCTGCCAAAATTCCACAATATTTTTCTTCTTTTTTCATTTTTTTATTGCTACTCTGTCTAGAGAGCATTATAATTTATGTTACAAAATGTGGATTATAATTAGAAATATGAGAAAATTTTATATATAATTTACTTTTATTTCCATTGTAAATTTATTTTGTAACATTCATAGAGTCAAATTATTTAGTCCCATTTATTTAATAATACAGAAGCACATGACTGTCTCATTTAAAATATCAAATTTTGTATTTTTAATCTGAAGAACAAATGAACATAAAATAGGTAAACATTTATAATTGGTATATAGTTAAGTCAAAAGAAATGAACATTTAAAATATTTAAATATTTGAACTATTTTACACAATTCCTCATAAATTAGCTAGATTTGTGGGGGAAGGTTTATAAGTGCAACTATTTTGTTCCCTTTTTTCAATTTTTTTTTAAATTTTCCAATGTCTTTTTTGTTTTTTATTGGTTTTTTTTGTTTGTTTTTTTAAAGGATTTTATTTATTTATTTGATAAACAGAGATCACAAGTAGGCAGAGAGGCAGGCAGAGAGAGAGGAGGAAGCAGGCTCCCTGCTGAGCAGAGAGCTGGATGTGGAGCTGGATCCAAGGACCCTGGGATCATGAGCTGAGCCGAGAAGGCAGAGGCTTTCACCCACTGAGCCACCCAGGCACCCCTGTTTATTGTTTTTTATTTTGTACATTATAAATTATATAATATGGTAACATGGGTTATTATTTTTAAACATTCTCGTTTAAATTTGTATTTTATGTTGAGCACATGATTCATACTTTGTAATCAGAAAGGTTTTTCTCTCTTTCTTTTTTCCCTACCCTAATTTTCAAATGCATAAAGTGGAACAAGTTCTTCTTTTTCCCTTGGGTAAAGACTCATACCCCTTCTCTGACTAGTCATGATTAATACACAAAGTAGTTTATAAAATCTTGAAGACATAAATGTGGATCTGATTCAATATCTAGGTCCAGTCACACTAGTCAAGGTTGCAACCTTATGTAAGACTGTAGCTACTCTTGCTCATGCAACAGGAGTTTGCCTCAGCAAGAAAATTCTAGATGACTTCTTTGGTCTATCTACTTTCTTTGTTGAATCACTCCTCTCATTGGATTATCATAGTCTCTCTGAACTCTCTGCAATGAAGCAGGGGAAAATGGAAAGATAAGGGGAAACTAAGATGTTCTTAATTGGTTATTTCATAAACCTACTCATAGTCTTTGGTTCTGAGAGAAAAACAAAGCTGACACTTTCTTTCAAAAGATTTGTTTCTAAAGCAAGTCAGCAATCTCTTTCTGTTTGGCTTCCTGCACCACTTCATTGTTTCTTTGGTAATGTACTCCACCCAGAAACTATGTTAAGATTCCAAGGTCACTCTAGTGAACCTCTTTGGTACAATTTTAAACAATTCTACCTGGAATTTCATAGAAAATCTATCTTATAGAAAATACACAATTTTTTTTAACATTCTTTCTATGGATAAGCTGTAAGAGTGCTGTCCAACACACATAAATTTCATCTAAAAACTACTAAAATAATAGTCACTGGACTTTGATTTTAAGATTTGCTTCGTTGGAGTCTGTGATGCTTAATTTTACATGTCAATTTAGTTAATCCATGGTGCCCAGATTTCTTGTCAAACACCAGGATAGATCATTCAAAGGAGAAGGTTCTGGGAAAATGGAGTAAGGAGCACTGGGAATGAATCTGTATGTATCTCCACCTAGACAGCAATTGCAAGACAGGATCTACCTGTAGTAACTATATTGGAGATCTCAAGTATAGTCAAGACTTGCAACTTTCAAGGAAAGGTGTGGAATGAAACCTATAGGTAATTTCAGTTCTGGCATAGTGGAATCCACCCATCTGCTAACCCTCAGTTCTACAGCAGGCAGAACTGTGTGTGTTCTTAGAGTATCCTGCAATCAGCCTGAGGGAATCAGGGTGGACTAAAAGGATTCTGTTTTTAAATACTAGGGATTTATGCTTTGATGTTGATTGCTGCTTCTGATCTTGGAGGTGCAAAAACCGCAGATAACCATTGTTGTTGAACCTCACGCAGTGTTGCCATCCCCTCTCCCTCTGGCTGAAGTGACTTCCAAGGGATTTAAAGAATCAGCACCCTTTTTGTCAACTTCTCCACTGTTTTGTTTTTTTTGTTTGTTTGTTTTGTTTTGTTTTGTTTTTTCTTTTGAGAGCCAGACATTAAAGATGTGGACATTCAAAAGCAACTACTTATACAGGAGAAACTAGAAAGTCACCACAAATGACCAGGAAAAGGGGCAGGCTCAGGTTTCCTGACTTGTCACATTATTATAGTCAAATACATACTTTTCAACAAAAATCATAAGGCATAAAAAGAAATAAAGTTTAACCTATTCAAAAATAAGTGAGCAAACAGAAAAACAGAAATTGCCTGTAGAAGAATTGATGACAGATCAATATATAAGACAAAGACTAAAAACAAGTGCCTGAATAGAGTCTTAAAAGATGATCAAATAACTAAAGGAAGAAGTGGAAAATTTAAAGAAAATAATCTCTGAAATGGAAATATCAGAAAGAGATAGAAACCCTAAAAAGAATCCCCCCAAGTTCCAGAGCTTTAAAGTACAATAAATGAAATTTTAAAAAAATCATTAGAAGGATTCAAAAGCAGATTTTAAATGGCAGAAAAAGAATCAGCAAACTTGAAGATAGGACAGTAAAAAATTGAGCTTGAAAACAGGAAAAGACTGAAGTGAAAATAGTGAATATATCCTAGGGGACATGTGCATCAAACCAATCAATATATGCATGCATTGTAGGAGTCCTAGAAGAAGAAGAGAGGAAAAGACATAGCAAATACTTAATGAATCAATGGCTGAAAACTTTTCTAGTTTGATTAAAAACATGAAAATAAACATTCAACAAACTCAATGAATTCCAAGTAAGATGAACTCAAAGAGACTCGCATCAAGACACACTATAATCAAAATTTTGCAAGCCAAAGAAAGTTTCAAGAGACTCTTGAAAGCACCAAGACAGAATGGACTCATGACATAGAGGAGATCCTCAAAACAACAATTAGCAGTTTGTTCATCAGAAACTTTGGAAGCCAGAAGCAGTTACCTGATATGTGCAGAGTGCTAAAGGAATAAAACTGCCAACCAAGAACCTATATCTGGAAAAATTGTCCTAAAGTGAGGGAGAAAATACATTATCAGATTAAGAAAAAAAAAAAAAAGACAAGACATTCTCAGATAAACATAAGCTGAGGGAATCTGTTACTATTAGACTCCTTGCAAGAAATGCTAAAGGGAATCCCACTGGTTGAAATGAAAGGTCACTAGACAGTAACCTGAAGTCTAATGAAGAAATAAAAATCTCAGTAAAGGTATAAGCAAGGACAACTATAAAAGCTAGTATTTCATTGTATGGTTTCACTTATTCGTGGAGAACAAGGAATAACACGGAAGACATTGGAAGATGGAGAAGAGAAGTGAGTTGGGGGAAATCAAAGGGGGAAACAAATCATGAGAGACTGTGGACTCTGAGAAACAAGCTGAGGGTTTTGGAGGTGGGTAGTGGGGAATGGGGTGAGCCTGGTGGTGGGTATTAAGGAGGGCATGATATTGCATGGAGCATTGGGTATGGTGCATAAACAATGAATTTTGGAACACTGAAAAAAATAAAACAAAATAAAATTTTTTTAAAAGCTAGTATTATTTATTTATTTAGCATTATTTGTTTTAATTTAAATCCAATTAATTAACATATAGTATATTATTAGTTTCAGACGTAGAGTTCAGTGATTCATCAATCTTATATAATATCCAGTGCTCATTATATCATATGTTTTCTGTAATCCATCATCCCTTACCCTCCTTACAGCAACCCTCAGTTTGTTTCCTATGATTAAGAGTCTCTTATGGTTTGTCTCCTTCTCTGATTTTATCTTATTTTATTTTTCTCTCCTTTCCCCTATGATCCTGTTTTGTTTCTTAATTTCCACATATGAGTGAGATCATATGATAATTGTCTTTCTCTTATTGACTTATTTCCCTTAGCAAAATACCCTCTAGTTCCAACCACATCATTGCAAATGGCAAGATTTCATTTTTTGATGGCTGAGTAGTATTCCGTTGTGTATATATACCACATCTTCTTTATCTATTCATCTGTTGATGGACATCTGAGCTCTTTCCATAGTTTGGCTATTGTGGACATTGCTGCTATAAGCATTGGAGTGAAAGTGCCCCTTCAGATTACTACATTTTTATCTTTGGGGTTGATACCTAGTAGTGCAACTGCTGGGTTGTAGTGTAGCTCTATTTTTAACTTTTTGAGGAAGCTTCATACTGTTTTTCAGAGTGGCTGAACTAACTTGGATTCCCATCAACAGTGTAAGAGGATTTCCCCTTTCTTCTAAAAGCTAGTATTATAACAGCTCTGCCACTCTACTTTTTGGTTTCTACATTATGTAAGAAACAAACACATTAAAAAATAATTAGTCTAAAAGCTGACATTACTGCAACTTTGGTTTATAAATTTACATTTTGTTTTCTACATAACTTAAGAGGCTAACGTTTTCAAAGAATCATTAGTTTATACTTTAGAACACACATGTATAAAGGATTGAATTTTGTAATATCAATAACTTGGAGAGTGGAGATGGAGCTATGAAAGAACAAAGTTTTTGCATGTTATTGAAATTAAGCTGGTATATATCTAAAATAGAGTGTTACAACTTGAGAATGTTAAGTGTATTCTTTGTGGTAACTACAAAGATAACAGCTATAGAATATACACACAAAGAAGTGAGAAACTATTATTAAATATATCATTAAAAAATTAGCAAAGGGAGGAGTGAAGATGGTGGAGAAGTAGCAGGCTGAGATGACTTCAGGTAGCAGGAGATCAGCTAGATAGCTTATCAAACCATTCGGAACATTTACAAATCCAACAGGAGATCAAAGAGAAGAAGAGTGGCAATTCTAGAAACAGAAAATTGACCACCGTCTGAAAGGTAGGACCCGTGGAGAAGTGAATCCAAAGTGACAGGAAGATAGACCATGGGAGGAGTGGCTGGCTCCTGGCAAGCAGCGGAGCAACTGAGCACAAAATCAGAACTTTTAAAAGTCTGCTCCATTGAGGGACATTACACCAGAAGCTAAGTGGGGCTGGAGCCCTCGGAGGGACAGCATGGTCTCAGGTCCTTGGGGTCACTGAAGGATTGAGGGTGTCTGAGTATCGCAGAGTTTGCAGGTATCAGAGTAGGGAAGCTGGCTATAGAGAAGGAGCCAAGGAGTGAGCTCTCAGCTCTGGGTTACCTTAAACTGTGATCTGTGGCACAGTCAGGTCAATGCTCTTCGAGCAGGGACCCCACAAGTGGCAGATCCGGGGAGACCTCCCTGGAAGAGCACAGTGACCTGCTGGGTTTGGAGACTCCAGGCAGGGCTGTGTGCCAGAGAAAGAGACACTCAGTTAAGGACAGGTGAGCTCGGCATGCAGCCCAAGGCCAGGGAGATGGGAGTGATTGAGCACTTTTCTCCAAGAGCGCACTGAGGAGTGGGGTGCTGAGCTCTTGGCTCCTCTGGGCCAGATATTGGGAGGCTGCCATTTTCATTCCCATCCTCCAGAATTCTATGGAAAGCATTCAGGGAACAAAAGCTCCCAAGAGCGAACCCGAATAGATAACTTTGCCTGGCCCCTGGCAAGGGCGGTGCAATTCCGCCTAGGGCAAAGACACTTGAGAATCACTAAGACAGGAGCATCCCCCAGAAGATCAGCAAGAAATCCGGCCCAGACCAAGCTCACTTGTCAAGGAGAACAGCAGAATTCCAGGGGAGGAGAAAGTAAAGCATGGAATTCATGGCTTTCTCTCCGTGATTCTTCAGTTTTGCAAAGTTAATTACTTTTTAATTGTATTTTTTTCTTATTCTAATTTTTTAACTTTTACTCTTTCCTCTTTCAATGTTTTTTAACTAGTTTATCTTAATAATAACTTTCATAAAAAAATCTTTAAGCCTTCATTATTATAGTCATATTTTATCTCTCATTGTATTGAACTTTATTTTCTGTATACACATAGGATCTTTTCTTCTAAAAAATTTGAGGATACAACTTCTAATAGATCAAGATATACCTTAAATCTAGCATGGGGCTTTGTTCTACTTCTAGTCTCCAACCTGAGCAAATTCTCTCCACATTCTTTTTCTTTCTTTTCCCTACCAACTCATCAACTCCTTTTTTAGAATTTTTTAAAAATATTTTCATCTTTACAGTCATATTCCATTTCTTCATTGTGTTTACCCTTATTTTATATATATAATTATATATATATTTACTATTATTATATTATTAATGTATTATTATATTATAATAATATATTATATATATTATTATGTAATATTATATTATTATTAAATTATATTGTATTATTGAATTATGGTAGAGAATTTCCCTAATATGGCAAAGGGAACAAGCATCAAAATCCGGGAGGCACAAAGAACCCCCTCAAAATCAATAAGAATAGGTCCACAACCCGTCATCTAATAATAAAATTTACAAGTCTTAGTGACAAAGAGAAAATCCTAAAAGCAGCTTGGGAAAAGAAGTCTGTAACATACAATGGTAAAAATATAAGATTGGCAGCATACTATTCCACAGAGATCTGGCAGGACAGAAAGAACTGGCATGATATATTTAGAGCACTAAATGAGAAAAACATGCAGCCAAGAATACTATATCCAGCCAGGCTATCACTGACAATAGAAGGAGGGATAAAAATCTTCCAGGACAAACAAAAACTAAAAGAAATTGCAAATTGAAAGGTGTCCTCTAAGCAAAGAGAGAGCCTAAAAGTAGTAGACCAGAAAGGAACAGAGACAATATACAGTAACAGTCACCTTACAGGCAATACAATGACACTAAATTCATATCTCACAATAGTTACCTTGAATGTAAATGGGCTCAATGCCCCAGTTGAAAGATACAGCATATCAGAATGGATAAAAAACCAAATCCCATCAATATGCTATCTACAAGAAACTAATTTTAGACCCAAAGACACCTCCGGATTTAAAGTGAGGGGGTGCAAAACAATTTACCATGCCAATGGACATTTAAAGAAAGCTGGGGTGGCAATACTTATACTAGATAAATTGGTTATTAAGCCAAAGACTATAATAAGAGATGAGGAAGGACACTATATCATACTCAAAGGGTCTGTCCAACAAGAAGATCTAACAATTTTAAATATCTATGCCCCTAACATGGTAGCAGCCAACTATAAACCAATTAATAACAAATTCAAAGAAATACATCAACCATAATACAATAATAGTAGGGGACTTTAACATTCCTCTCACTGAAAAGGACAGATATATTCAGAATATTCCATCCCAAAGCCACAGAACACATATTATTCTCTAGTGCACATGGAACATTCTCCAGAATGGATCACATTCTGGGTCACAAATCAGGTCTCAACTGGTACCAAAATTTGGGGATCATTCCCTGCATATTTTCAGACCAGAGTTCTCTGAAGCTAGAACTCAATCACAAGAGGAAAGTTGGAAAGAACCCAAATACGTGGAGGTTAGAGAGCATCCTACTAAAGAATGAATGGGTCAACCAGGAAATTAAAGAAGAATTGAAAAAATTCATGGAAACAAATGATAATGAAAACACAACTGTTCAAAATCTGTGGGACACAGCAAAGGCACTCCTGAGAGGAAAATATATGGTGATACAAGCCTTTCTCAAGAAACAAGAAAGGTCTCAAATACACACCCTAGCTCTCTACCTAAAGGAGCTGGAGAAAGAACAGCAAAGAAAGCCTCAACTCAGCAGGAGAAGAGAAATCATAAAGATCAGAACAGAAATCAATGAAATGGAAACCAAGAAAACAGTAGAACAAATCAATGAAACTAGGATTTAGTTCTTTGAAAGAATTAATAAGATTGATAAACTCCTGGCCAGACATATCAAAAAGAAAAGAGAAAGGGCCCAAACAAATAAAATCATGAATGAAAGACGAGAGATCACAACCAGCACCAAAGAAATACAAACAATTATAAGAACATATTATGAGCAACTATACGCTAGCAAATTTGACAATCCGGAAGAAATGGATGCATTCCTCGAGACATATAAACTGCCAAAACTGAACCAGGAAGCAATAGAAAACCTAAACAGACCCATAACCAGTAAGGAGATTGAAGCAGTCATCTAAAATCTCCCAAAAAACAAGAGCTCGGGGCCACATGGCTACCCAGAGGAATTCTACCAAACATTTAAAGAAGAACTATTTCCTATTCTTCTGAAACTGTTCCAAAAAATAGAAATGGCAGGGAAACTTCAAAAATCATTTTATGAGGTCAGCATTACTTTAATCCCAAAACCAGACAAAAACCCCACCAAAAAAGAGAATTACAGACCAATATCCTTGATGAACACAGATGTGAAAATTCTCACCAAAATATTAGCCAATAGGATCCAACAGTACATTAAAAGGATTATTCACCATGACCAAGTGGGATTTATTCCATGCTTGTAAGTTTGGTTCAACATTTGCAAATCAATCGATGTGATACAATACATTAATAAAAGAAAGAACAAAAACCATATGATCTTCTCAATAGATGCTGAAAAAGCATTTGACAAAGTACAGCATCCTTTCTTGATCAAAACTCTTCAAAGTGTAGGGATAGAGGGCACGTACCTCAATATCATCAAAGCCATCTATGAAAAACCCACAGCGAATATCATTCTCAATGGAGAAAAACTGAGAACTTTTCCACTAAGGTCAGGAACATGGCAGGGATGTCCATTACCACCACTGCTATTCAACATATTACTAGAAGTCCTAGCCTCAACAATCAGACAACAAAAAGAAATAAAAGGCATCCAAATTAGCAAAGAAGAAGTCAAACTATCATTCTTTGCAGATGATATGATACTTTGTATAGAAAACCAAAAAGACTCCACTCCAAATCTGCTAGAACTCATACAGGAATTCAGCAAAGTGTCAGGATATGAACTCAGTGTACAGAAGTCAGTTACATTTCTATACACCAACAACCAGAAAGAAGAAAGAGAAATTAAGGAGTCAATCCCATTTACAATCTCACCCAAAACCATAAGATACCTAGGAATAAACCTAACCAAAGAGGCAAAAAATCTGTACTCAGAAAACTTAAAGTACACATGAAAGAAATTGAGGAAGACACAAAGAAATGGAAAAATGTTCCATGTTCATGGATTGGAAGAACAAATATTGTGAAAATGTTTATGCTACCTAAAGCAATCTACACTTTTAGGGTAATCCCTATCAAAATGCCATCCATTTTTTTCAAAGAAATGAAACAAATAATCCTAAAATTTATATGGAGCCAGAGAAGACCTTGAATAGCCAGAGGAATGTTGAAAATGAAAGCCAAAGTCAGTGGCATTACAATTCCAGACTTCAAGCTCTATTACAAAGCAACACAGTACAGTACTGGCACAAAAACAGACATATAGATCAATGGAACAGAATAGAGAGCCCAGAAATAGACCCTCAACTCTATTGCCAACTAATTTTCAACAAAGCAGGAAAGAATGTCCATTGGAAAAAAGACAGTCTCTTCAACAAATGGTGTTGGGAAAATTGGACAACCATATGTAGAAAAATGCAACTGGACCATTTCTTTACACCACACACAAAAATAGACTCAAAATGGATGAAGGACCTCAATGTGAGAAAGGAATCCATCAAAATCCTTGAGGAGAACACAGGTAGCAACCTCTTTGACCTCAGCCACAGCAACTTCTTTCTAGGAACATTGTCAAAGGCAAGGGAAGCAAGGGCAAAATGAACTATTGAGACTTCATCAAAGGAAACAATTAACAAAACCAAAAGACAACTGACAGAATGGGAGAAGATATTTGCAAATGACATATCAGATAAAGGGCTAGTATCCAAAAATCTGTAAAGAACTTAACAAATTCAACCCTCAGAGAACAAATAATCCAATCAAATAGGCAGAAGATATGAACAGACATTTCTGCAAAGAAGACATCCAGATGGCCAACAGACACATGAAAAAGTGCTGAACATCATTTGGCATCAGAGAAATACAAATCAAAACCACAGTGAGATACCACATTCCACCAGTCAGAATGGATAAAATTAACAAGTCAGGAAATGACAGATTTTCACGAGGATGCAAAGAAAGGGGAACCCTCCTACACTGTTGGTGGGAATGCAAGCTTGTGCAACCACTCTGGAAAACAGCATGGAGTTTCCTCAAAAAGTTGAAAATAGAGCTACCCTATGACCCAGCAATCGCCCTATTGGGTATTTACCCCAAAGATACAAATGTAGTGATCTGAAGGGGCATGTGCACCTGAATGTTTATAGCAACAATGTCCACTATAGCCAAACTATGGAAAGAACCTAGATGTCCATCAACAGATGAATGGATAAAGAAGATGTTGTGTATATACACAATGGAATACTATGCAGCCATCAAAAGAAATGAAATCTTGCCATTTGTGACAACATGGATGGAACTAGAGGGTATTATGCTTAGCAAAATAAGTCAATCAGAGAAAGACAGTTATCATATGATCTCCCTGATAAGAGGAAGTTGAGAGGCAATGTGGTGTGTTTGGGGTGTAGGAAAAGAATAAACGAATCAAGATGGGATTGGGAGGGAGACAAGCCATAAGAGACTCTTAATCTCACAAAACAAACTGAGCCTTGCCAGGAGGAGGCGGGTAGGGAGAGGGTGGCTGGGTTATGGACATTGGGGAAGATATGTGCTATGGTGAGTGCTGTGAAGTGCAAACCTGTTGATTCACAGACCTGTACCCCTGGGGCTAATACATTATATGTTAATAAAAGAAAATCAACTAAGAACAGATGAAGACAGTAATGTCAGATATAAGGGACAAAAATTGTCGAAGACGTGTGGAAAACAAGTAACAAAATGATAAAAGTACCTCCTTATTAGAAGTATCTTTAAATATAAATGGATTAAACTCTCCAATCGAAACAGAATGGATAAAAAAAAATATGATCCAATTACATGCTGCCTGCAAGAGACTCACATTAGATACAAAGAAAAAATAGAATGAAAGTGAAAGAATGGAAAAAAGATATCCACATATGTAGTAACCAAAAGAGAGCAAGAATGGCTATACCAAAATCAGACAAAATAGACTTTGAATCAAGAAAGTTTATAAGAAAAAGAAGGGTATTATATGTTAATAAAATGTTCAATATAGCAAGAAGTTATAACAATTACAAATATTAATGCATCTAATAATAGATCATCAAAATATATGAAGATAGAATTGAAGGGAGAAACAGGCACCATTACAATAACAGTTGGAGAATTCAATTCTCCATTCTCAGTAATGGGAGCTACAACTAGATAGAAGGTAGATAAGGAAACATAGAACTTGACCAACATAATGAACTAGCTGAGTCTAACAGACATATACAGAATAGTCTACCCAACAACCACAGCATGCACATTATTCTCTAGGGCACACGGGACATTTTCTAGAATAGACCATATGTTGGGCCACACATCAAGTATCAATAGATTTCAAAAAAAGGTATACAAAATATCTCCTCTGACAACAGTGGGATGAAGCTAAAAATCAAGAACAAAAAGAAAGCTGGAAAATTCACAAATTTTTTGAACTGAAGCAACACTCTGCCTCATTGTATGTCTGTGGGTCCTATGTCAAAGATCAGTTGACTATGACTAAATCTATTTATGAGATCTTTGTTCTGTTCCACTGACCTATTTGTCTATAGTTCTCCAATACCATAGTATCAATTACTATAGGTTTATAGTAAATCTTGAATTTGGGTGGCATGAATCCTCCAACTTTGTTTTTCTTCAATATTGTGTTAGTTATACGGAGTATTTTACCTCTCAATATAAACTTCAAAATCAGTTGTTAACATCAATAAAACTTGCTGGGATTTTGGAATTATGTTCAATTACATATCAAACCGAGAGGAACTGACATCTTAACAATATTGACCCTTTCTATACATGAACATGGAATATCTCTCCCTTTACTTTGTTACTTAATTTTGTTCATCAGACTTTCAGGGTTGGGTCCATATAATCTTATACATGTTTATTAGGTTTATACCTATATATTTAACCTTCCTCAGTATTAATATAAATGGTATTATGTTTAAATTTCAAATTCCACCTCTCCATTATTAGAGTGTGGGAATGCAATTTACTTTTATGTATTAACCTTGTATCCTGTAACCTTGCTGCAACTACTTATTAATTTCAAGAGTTCTTTTGTCACTTTTTTCTTTTTTTTGGTTTTTCTACATAGATGATCATGTTATCTGCAAACAAAAATATTTTTGGTCTTCCTTCACAATCTATATATTTCTTATTTCCTTTTCTTGCCTTATTGCATTAGCAGGGATTACCACTGATTTTGATTTTGGTTTTGGTTTCATTCACAAGGTTATTGGATTCACAATAATATATGATATTTAATCACTTTTATATTGATAACTGCTTATTTAAAAGGTACATGATTAAAGGGGTTTAACAGTGAGGTATCATCTCAATCTAATGTCAGGTGCATTAGATTCATCCCATGTTTTTCAGCCTCAATTCAAAAATAAAGCTGTATCTTTCATCCATCCACCCATATTTTAGACTTCCTATCTGGGATGTGTGAGCCATTCTTAGCAGATAAATAGCTTTACGTTCCTCAAGAAGATAAGAGATACAAACTGACTATTACTGTCTATTTACAAACAATCTCATGAGAGCAGATAAATTTTCAGGAATTTTAAAGCTGGTTATTAAACATAACAATTATTAAAATTTGTTTTTAACATTTTAACATTACAGTTGAACTGTTTTTTAGGCACTGGGACTATAGCAAAACCTATGGGGTGGAAGATTCTGCATTAGACTTGAAGTAATATAAAGTCCCATAAATGTTATATTCCTATCCCTAAAAACTTTTGAAAATCTACTTGACACGAAAAAAAAAAAAAAAAACAAAACCCTATATGAACATACAATTAAATGATGTCAAAAAGAAAGAGGAATACTCAAGACTCATCACTCCCTTTTTAAATCATTAATAGCTATTTACTCTCACTGAATTAATTGAAGTTTAAGTGCTTGAGGTCATGTATATACATATATATATATATATATATATATATATAGTCAGTAAGTTGAAGATAGTATAAAATGGAGTGCCACTGTGCATTATTTCATAACTTCTCATTTGGTAGCTTGAAATTGATTATACTATGAGTATTTATATCATGGGAAGCACTAAAAATAGGGTTTTGTTGTGTGGTGGGATAATCTTTAATTTACTAGCACACTAAGGCCCATTGTGTTTGTCTTTTACATCTTGCTTATACCTTTTTTTTTTTTTTCAAATTTTAAGGTGAACTCAGATTTTACAATCTACATAAGCCAATTTTAAAAGTTAATAGATTGACAGATATAATTAAAATTACTCTTGAGTGTGGAAATTTAAAGTGTATGTTAGATATAATGCACCAGTCCTTAAAGCTGGGCTTGCAAAAGCATGAAGGTGCATAGATATTGTGGTACAGCTGCAAATAAATTTTTAAAAAATCAATATCTAGATTCTCACCTTTCAAATGTATAATTTCCAACAAGTGGTCTGTCTGAAAACATGTCATGATTTATGTCTATTTGCTCCCTCCTCTTTCACAGTAGGCATTCCCCCACTTTTCAGAAGAGATTTGTCCCTCTCTGTCACCTAACCACTTGGTAAAATGCATTTTCCATGTCAAAACTTCCAGATTACACTAATGGCAATCTCCCTTGTGAAAGAATACTTGAATTTTAAGGAAGGATTTGTGCCAAGAGTGTGATTTATTTATTCAGGTTACCACCTCAAGGTAAGGATTACATTACAATGAGATTACTAAAGTCCTACGGTTGTCTAGGGCACAACTATTAGCAGGCTTATCTGGAAAGAAAATGAGTTCTGATTTTTTCCTCATGACAGAAAGTTAGACTAACTTGGCTGGTTTGTTTGGCAATGAAGGTTTACTTTGCCAATTAAGTAACTCTGTGACATTATCTATAAATTCAATAAGATAAATCTGCAGCTTCACAATTTCAAGGAAAATATATTTAATGTGCCTATACAATATAAAGTATGCTAGAAGAAAATCCTTTGCAACTATTTCAATTTATGATGAAAAATAATAGATATCAATTTAAAAATGTATGAGGTGCTTCATAGCATTACAAAATTATTTTAAGGTGTTAGTATAAAAACATTTGAAGATCAATATTATAATACACAGCTGAACATTGTATGAAAATGAATATTTTGGGGGTGCCTGGAGGCTCAGTGGGTAAAGCCTCTGCCTTCGGCTCAGATCATGATCTCAGGGTTCTGGGATTGAGCCCCGCATCAGACTCTCTGCTCAGCAGGGAACCTGCTTCGCCCTCTCTCTCTGCCTGCCTCTCTGCCTACTTGTGATCTCTATCTGTCAAATAAACAAATAAAATCTTTAAAAAATTAATATTTTTATGATTGATATAATTGTATCCAAATACAAAATTTTATTATTCATCTCAGATGAAAATGTATATATTTGGAGTATTATCATTTTCTACTAGCAATAGTTCTAATTTTCTATGACAGTTCCAAAAAATTAGTTAATACTACCAATACCACATCTACAAAACTGGTACAATAATATTTATTTACTGACCCAGGATCCTTTGAAGATTACAATTTTGTTTAGATTTTTTATTTATTAATTTATTTTTTTCAAAAATCAAAATGAACTTTTTCTGTGACAGAAATCATACCAGCTTTTGAGATTTAGAAATTAGTCTTTAAAAAAAAATCATTTGGCACTCATGTTAGGTCACATTCTCATTAAACATCAGGCTACAAGCCTCCTTAATATGTTAGGGGTCAAGTCAATTGGAAAAAAAAAAAAAAAAAACAAACCTCCACCTGGTCTTGCCATATTTGGGAAATCAGGATAGTATTATTCCTTCTAAAGACTCACACAAACTTAGACCCCAGCACTTTTAAAGTGGTTCTGACTGATTAATAATTTTCACTGTGGAGTCTAGCCTTGGAAACATAGAAATGTTGCCCTCTGAATTGAATAAGTATACAGTAATTAACAGATATGTTATAAAATAATTCAAACACAAAAACCAATGAGGTCATTTACTTCCCCCAAATTCTCTAAAAATAACTTCTGAATGTCTGAATCTGACAGATACATATTCATATAAAATAAACAAGACACAGCTGACAATTACTTAGATCATGACTACTTTTTATGACTCTAAATATGCACATATTCATCAGTTCTCAAATGTACCTCAGAAATTATTAGTCCACTTTTTCCCCGAAATCCTAAGTAATTATGCTCAAAGTAATAAATTAAAAGTGCATATACTGTTTTGCTGATACCCACATGCATTGTTTAATATATATTTCTAAGAAAATATTCATGATCAGTACTTAAAATTAAAACAAATATACATTTATGCAACCAGTGTTTTCATGAGTAGCAATGCATTTACAAATTTTGAAATATATCAGTGACTTAGAGAACTATCTTACTATAGAATTTACAATGCTTTCTGAACATTTCTTAGAGAAAGGAGGAACACAGAGAAGAAAGAAAGCTAATGGTAAAAGGTTCCCACATAATATTAAAAGGCTTTACCAAAGAAAACGTCATAAAAATTTTTTCAAAGTTGCTACTTCATTCTAGGTGACTTCACAGCAATAGGTTTCACTAGATTTTATAATGTTTCCTTGGAAATGTCTTTACTTAGATCGAGTGCTATGGATTTCTTTTGCAGATAGGCATTTAATGTTCCATTTAAGACATAAACAGAATACAGTATGCCTTGGGATACTGTATTTGGGATTTGTGAACATTTTGTTTGTTGCTATTTTTGTAGTGTAGTAACTCCAACTTGTGTATACTATGTTGTCATTTTAGGGCTGTTGTTTTGTGGGAGATTTTGATATTATATTGTAAGATTTTTGTTGCTAAAGAATAAAGAAGAGGAAACTTTTGCTTTCATACTCCATTTTTAACTTATTAGTAGCATCTTAAAAAGTAATGGAAGAGTCTTATCATGATCAGAATCATGAAAAATTATCTCTAAATAGCAATTTGTTAAAATATATCTTTTAACAATTCTAGTGGAACATTATGCTGAGAGATGTAGGATATACTGGTTCTGTTCTTTGAGTAGGAAGAAATAATTCAAATAGAAAACAAATGTGAAAAAAATGTGCTATTTGAATGATTCATTAATTTCCCTTTAAATAGTAATACTGCTCTTTGTTGAGCTATAATCTGACATTTTACTATTTTATGCACAGAAATGTGCTCCTATTCATGTCATTAAATAGGAATTTAAATTGCAGCAATATTATTAAGGGGAATATATTCATTATCCATTTCACTATGTTTTATGATATACATGAAGACACTGGAGTATATTACTCACTGATAATGATAAGATATTTTGCTGTGTGGAATTTTAATGAATAAAATGGCATTTACATTGGTTATTTATCTACTCTTTTTTTTTAAGGATAGTATGCCTGTAGTAGTGACCAAGGACTAACACTTTAATCACTTTATACAGACCTAGTGAAGGCATTGGCAGGTTAACAGGATAAATCAGAGCTTTTACATCAGTATCTATCTCACTTCTAAAGAGATTGCTGCAATGTTTGTGACAAATCAAAGATGGGTCCCATCCATGCACATTTGCTTCGGATCTTAAACCACATCGGTACAAAACCTGACACTGACTTTTAATAGCTATGAGTTCTTGAGCATATTACCTGGGCAACTAACTTTATGTAATTTATATTTATAGAATGCTACATCAAATAATCACAGAATAGACATTTTTTCAACTGTATATTGACCATTCTTTAAGATAGAAACCACATGCTAGATCATTAGATAAACCTGAAAAAATTTTACAAGATTGAGATCTTACAGAGCATATTTTCTGATCAAAACATAATTAAATTAAAAATCACAATAAGAGGGCACCTGGGTGGCTCAGCCAGTTTAGCATCCAACTCTTGATTTTGGTTCAGGTTATGATCTTGGGGTTGTGAGGCCAAGCCCTGTGTCTAGCTCCGCACTGGGCACAGAGCCTGCTTAAGATTCTCCCTCTGACTCTCTCTGTCATTCCTCTCCCCACCACGTTAAAAGTAAATAAATAAATAATTAAAATTTAAAAATAATAATAAATCACATTAAGAGATCTAGAAAATCCACAATTATTTTGAAATTAACCACATACTTTTATATAAATCAAATGCTAAAGAAGAAAAACACAAGGAAAAATAGAAATTACTTCAAGTTGAACAGAAATTTAAACACAAAGATAAAAACTTATAGAATGCAGTATAAAAGGAGGAGCAAGATGATGGAGGAGTAGGAGACCTAATTATCATCACATCCCAGGAGTCCAGCTAGATAGTTACCAAACCACTCTCAATCCCTACAAACTCAAAAGAAGATTAAAGAGAAGAAGAGCAGCACTTCTAGGAACAGAAAACTGACGACTTTCTGGAAGATAGAACATGCAGAGAAGTGAATCTGAGGTGATATATGGGAAGATAGATCATGAGGGGAGGGGTTGGCTCCCTGTAAGCAGTAGAGCAGCAGAACACAAAATCAGAACTTTTGGAAGTCAGCTCCACTTAGGGACATCACTCCATAGGTAAGCTGGGGGTAGAGCCCTTGTGGGGACAGTGTGGTTTCAAGTTCCTTGGGGTCAGAGAAAGACGGGGGGTGGGGCGCTTAGGTGGCCCAATGTGTCAAGCCTCTGCCTTCAGCTCAGGTCATGATCTCAGTCCTGGGATCAAGCCCCGCATCAGACTTTCTGCTCAGCAGGGAGCCTGCTTCCCCCCCACCACCTGCCTCTCTGCCTACTTATGATCTCTCTCTGTCAAATAAATAAATAAAAATATTAAAGAAAGAAAGAAAGACTGGGAGTGCCTGAGCATAGCAGAGATCCCAGGTGTTAGAGCAGGGAATCCAGATGCAAGAGGGAGCCAAGGAGTGGCTCTTAGCTTGGGGGTGCCATGAACTGTGATTCCCCAGCACAGCTGAGCCACTAATCTTTGAGTGGGGACCCTACAAGAGGCAGATCCAGGGAGATTTACCCCCCCAAAGGGAGTGGCATGGGAGTGCACAGCAGGAATACACTCAGTTTGGAGACTCCAAATGCAGCCATGTGCCAGAGATAGAAACACTCAGTTACAGGCTTGGAGAGCATGGAGTGCAGCCAGAGATCAGGGAGAGAGGAATGACTGACTCCTTTTCTCTGATGGTGCATTGATGAGTGAGGCCCCAAGCTCTCAACTCCTATGGGGCTGGAGACTGAGAGACCTCCATATTCATTCCTGTCCTCCAAAGCTGTACAGAAAGTGTTTGTGGAACAAAAGCTCCCAAGAGCAGAACTGGGCAGATTACTTAGCCTGGTCTCTGGCAAGGAAAGAGCAATTCCACCTTGGGCAAAGACATTTGGGAATCATTGCAACAGGCTCCTCCCCCAGAAGATCAATAAGAACATCCAGCCAAAACCAAGTACACTGATCAATGAGAACTGCAAAACATGAGAGCTATGGGAATATAGCACATAGAATTCATGTCTTTTTCCCCATGATTCTTTAGTCTTTCAAAGTTAAATTTTTTAAATATTATTTTTTTCTTATTCTATTTTTAAAATTTTTCCTCTTTCCTATTTTAATGTTTTTAACTATTTTATCAAAACCTTTTTAAAAATCTTTTTAATTTTCATTGTTATAGCCATATTCTATCCCTTCATTGTATTTAACATTATCTTTTGTATACATACAGGTTTTTCTTTCTTTAAAATTTTGGTATACAATTTCTTCTAACAGATCAAAATATATTCTACATCTAGTGCATGGCTATGTTCTAGTCTCCACCCTGATCACATTCTTTTCTCTCTCTCTCTCTCTCTCTCTTTTTTTTTTTCTCTTCAACCCACTTCTTATCAATTCCTTTTTTAGAATCTCTTCAAATTTTCATCTTTACAGCCATATTCGATTATTTCATCATGTTTACACTTATTTTCATGTGTGTGTGTATATATGTGTGTGTGTGTGTGTGTGTGTGTGTGTGTGTGTTTCTTTCTTTAAGATTTTGGGAGGTAGTTTTGTCTAACATACCAAAATACACCCCAAATCCAGTGTATGGTTCTGTTCCATTCACAGTCTAATATATATATATATATATATATATATATATATATATATCCCCCCCCCCAGTTTTGGGTCTCTTCTGATTTGGTTAGTGTATATTTTTCTAGGGTTGTTGCTATGCTTTCAGTATTTAGTTCTCTCATTCATCTGTTCTTATCTGGATAAAACAACAAAGCAGAAAAACTCATCTCAAAAAAAAGAACAAGAGGTAATAACAATGGCTATGGACCTAATCAATACAGACATTAGTATGAGAGTTCAGAATGATAGTTATCAAGGTGCTAGCTGGGCTGGATAAAAGCATGGAAGATACTAGAGAATCTCTTTCTGGAGAAAAAAAAATCTATCTTTGGGGAAATAAAAGAATTAAAATCCAACCAAGTTGAAATGTTTAAAAAAGTTCTTAAAGAGGTGCAATCAAAATTGAGACTCTTACTGCTAGGATAAATGAGAGAGAAGTGAGAATTAGTGATATAGATGATTAAATGATGGAGAATAAAGAATCTGAGAAAGAGAGAGATAAATAGTTTCTAGATCATAAGAGTAGAATTTGAGAGATAAGTGATACCATAAGACCAAACAATATAAGAATAACTAGGATTCCAGAAGAAAAAGAAAGAGAAAAAGGGGCAGAAGGTATATTAGAACAAATTATAGTAGAGAATTTCACTAATTTGGCCAAGGGAACAGACATCAAAATCCAGGAAGCACAGAGAAGCCCCCTCAAAATCAATAAAAATAGGTCAACATGCCGTCATCTAATAGTAAAACTTACAAGTCTCAGTGACAAAGAGAAAATCCTGAAAGAAGCTCAGGATAAGAGGTCTGTAATATACAACAATAGAAATAATTGATTGGCAACAGACCTATCTCGAGACCTGGCATGCCAGAAAGGACTGACATGATACATTCAGAGCACTAAATGAGAAAAACTTGCAGCCAAGAATACTATATCCAGCTAGGCTGTCATTGAAATAGAAGGAGAGATAAAAAGTTTCCAGGACAAACAAAAACTAAAAGAATCTGCAAACACCAAGCCATCCCTATAGGATATATTGAAAGGGGTCCACTAAGCAAAGAGAGAGCCTAAAAGGAACAGATGAAAGGAACAGAGACAATACACAGTAACAGTCACCTTACAGGCAATACAATGGCACTAAATTCATATCGTTCAGTAGTTACCCTGAATGTAAATGGGTTAAATGCCCCAATCAAAAGACACAGGGTATCAGAAAGCATAAAACAAGACCCATCCATTTTCTGTCTACAAGAAACTCATTTTAGACCCACAGATACCTCCAGATTTAAAGTGAGGGGTTGGAAAACAATTTTCCATGCCAGTGGACATGAAAAGCAAGCTGGGGTGGCAATCTTTATACCTGATAAATTAGATGTTAAGCCAAAGACTATAATAAGAGATGAGGAAGGACACTTTTTCATACTTAAAGGGTCTGTCCAACAAGAAGCTCTAACAATTTTAAATATCTATGCCCCTAACATGGGAGCAGTCAATTATATAAACCATTAACAACAAAATCAAAGAAACACATTGCTAATAATACAATAATAGTAGGGGACTTTAACACCCCCCATAATGAAATGGACAGATCATCTAAACAGAAGATCAAGAAGGAAATAAAGGCTTTATATGTCACACTGGAACACATGGACATCACAGATAATATTCAGAACATTCCATCTCAAAGCAACAGAATACATATTCTTCTCTAGTGCACAAGGAACATTCTCCATAATAGATCACATCCTGGGCCACAAATCAGGTCTCAACTGGTACTGAAAGATTGAGATCATCCCATGCATATTTTCAGACCACAGTACTTTGAGACTAGAACTCAACCACAAAAGAGAAGTTGGAAAGAACTCAAATACCTGGAGGCTAAAGAGTATCCTACTAAGGAATGACTGGGTCAACCAGGAAATTAAAGAAGAATTGAAAAACATCATGGAAACAAAAGAAAATGAAAGGACAACTGTAGAAAATCCTTGGGACACAGCAAAGGTGGTCCTGAGAGGAAAGTACATAGCATTACAGGCTTTTATAAAGAAAATAAGAAAGGTCTCAAGGACACAACCTAACCCTATACCTAAAGGAGCTAGAGAGAGAACAGCAAAGAAAGTCTAAATCCAGCAGGAGAAGAGAAATCATAAAGATCAGAACAGAAATCAATGAAATAGAAAGCAAAAGAACAGTAGAACAAATCAATGAAACTAGGAGCTGGTTTCTGAAAGAATTAATAAGACTGATAAACCCCTGGCCAGACTTATCAAAAAGAGAAGAGAAAGGGCCCAAATAAATAAAATCATGAATGAAAGAGGAAGATCACAACCAACACCAAAAAAATACAAACAATTATAAGAACATATTATGAGCAACAATATACCAAGAAATTAGACAATCTGGAGGACATGGATGCATTCCTAGAGATATATAAACTACCAAAACTGAACCAGGAAGAAATAGAAAACCTGAACAGACCCATAACCAGTAAGGAGATTGAAGCAGTCATCAAAAATCTCCAAACAAACAAGAGCCCAGGGCCAGATGGCTTCCCAGGGGAATTCTACCACATATTTAAAGAATTAATACTTACTCTCCTGAAACTGTTCCAAAAAAAAGAAATGACAGGAAAACTTCCAACCTCATTTTATGAGGCCAGCATTACTTTGATCCCAAAACCAGACAAAAACGCCATCAAAAAAGAGAATTATGGACCAATATCTTTGATGAACACGGATGTAAAAATTCTCACCAAAATACTAGCCAATAGGATCCAAGAGTACTTTAAAAGGATTGTTCACCACGACCAGGTGGGATTTCCTGCGCTGCAAGGTTGGTTCTACATCCATAAATCAATCAATGTGATACAATACATTAATAAAAGAAAGAACAAGAACTACATGATATTCTCAATAGATCCTGAAAAAGCATTTGACAAAGTACAGCATCCTTTCTTGATCAAAACTCTTCATAGTGTAGGGATAAAGGTTAAACACCTCAATGTCTTCAAAGCCACCTATGAAAAACCCACAGTGAATATCATTCTCAATGGAGGAAAAACAGAGCTTTTCTTCTAAGGTCAGGAACATGGCAGGGCTGTCCACTATCTCCATTGATATTCAACATATTACTAGAAGTCCTAGCCTCAGCAATCAGACAACAAAAGAAATTAAGGGCATCCAAATTGCAAAGAAGAAGTTAAACTATCACTATTTCCAGGTGATATGATTCTGTATGTAGAAAACCCAAAAGACTCCACTCCAAATCTGCTAGAACTCATACAGGAATTCAGCAAAATATCAGGATATGAACTCAGTGTACAGAAGTCAGTTACATTTCTATACACCAACAACCAGAAAGAAGAAAGAGAAATTAAGGAGTCAATCCCATTTCCAATCTCACCCAAAACCATAAGATACCTAGGAATAAACCTAACCAAAGAGGCAAAGAATCTGTACTCAGAAAACTTAAAGGACACATGAAAGAAATTGAGGAAGACACAAAGAAATGGAAAAATGTTCCATGCTCATGGATTGGAAGAACAAATATTGTGAAAATGTTTATGCTACCTAAAGCAATCTACACATTTAATGCAATTCCTATCAAAATGCCATCAATTTTTTTTCAAAGAAATGGAATAAATAATCCTAATATTTATATGGAACCGGAAAAGACCCTGAATAGCCAGAGGAATGTGTTGAAAAAGAAAACCAAAGTTGGTGGCATCACAATTCCAGACTTCAAGCTCTATTACAAAGCAACAGAGTATGGTACTGGCACAAAAACAGACACATAGATTAATGGAAGAGAATAGAAAGCCCAGAAATAAACCCTCAATTCTATGGTCAACTAATCTTTGACAAAGAAGGAAAGAATGTCCTTTGGAAAAAAGACAATCTCCCAACAATTTCCGAACAAATGGTGTTGGGAAAATTGGACAACCACATGCGGAAGAATGAAACCAGACCATTTCCTTACACCACACACAAAAATAGACTCAAAATGGATGAAAAACCTCAGTGTGAAACAGGGATCCATCAAAATCCTTCAGGCAGCAACCTCTTTGACCTTAGCAGCAGCAACTTCTTCCTAGAAACAGTGTCAGAGGCAAGGGAAGCAAGGGCAAAAATGAACTATTGGGACTTCATCAAGATTAAAAGCTTTTGCACAGTAAAGGAAACAGTCAACCAAACCAAAAGACAACTGACAGAATGGGAGAAGATATTTGCAAATGACATATCAGATAAAGGGCTAGTATCCAAAATCTATAAAGAACTTAACAAATTCAACCCTTTAAGAACAAATAATCCAATCAAATAGGCAGAAGACATGATCAGACATTTCTTTTTTTTTTTTTTAAGATTTTATTTATTTGACAGACAGAGATCACAAGTATGCAGAGAGAGAGGAGAAAGCAGGCTCCCCACAGAGCAGAGAACCCAATGTGGGGCTCTATCCCAAGACCCTGGGATCATGACCGGAGCTGAAGGCAGAGGCTTTAACCCACTGAACCACGCAGGCGCCCCTGAACAGACATTTCTGCAAAGACATCCAGATGGCCAACAGACACATGAAAAAGTGCTGAACATCACTTAACATCAGGGAAATACAAATCAAAACCACAGTGAGATACCACCTCACACCAGTTAGAATGGCTAAAATTAACAAGTCAGGAAACCACAAGATGTTGGCAAGGATGCAGAGAAAGGAGAACCCTCCTGTGCTGTTGGTGGGAATGCATGCTGGTGGAGCTAATCCAGAAAAACAGTATGGAAGTTCCTCAAAAAGTTGAAAACAGAGCTACCCTATGACCCAGCAATCACACTACTGGATATTTACCCTAAAGAAACAAATGTAGGGGGCGCCTGGGTGGCTCAGTGGGTTAAGCCGCTGCCTTCAGCTCGGGTCATGATCTCGGGGTCCTGGGATCGAGTCCCGCATCGGACTCTCTGCTCAGCGGAGAGCCTGCTCCCCTCTCCCTCTCTCTGCCTGCCTCTCTGCCTACTTGTGATCTCTCTCTGTCAAATAAATAAATAAAATCTTAAAAAAAAAAAAAAAAAAAAAAAAAGAAACAAATGTAGTGATCCAAAGGGGCACATTGCACCCAAATGTTTATAGCAACAATGTCCACAATAGCCAAACTATAGAAAGAACCTAGATGTCCACCAACAGATGAATGGATAAAGAATATGTTGTATATACATACAATGAAATACTATGCAGGTATCAAAAAAATGAAATCTTACCATTTACAAGCACATGGATGGAACTAGAGGGTATTATGGTGAGCAAAATAAGTCAGTCAGAGAAAGACAATTATCATATGATCTCTCTGATATGAGGAATTTGAGAGGCATGGCAGTGGCTTTTGGGGGGTAGGGAGGGAAAAAAATGAAACAAGATAGGGCCAGGGAGGGAGACAAACCATAAAAGACTCTTAATCTCTGGAAACAAACTGAGGGTTGCTGGGAGTGGTGGGGGAGGGATAGGATGGCTGAATTATGGACATTGGGGAAGATATGGGCTATGGTGAGTGCTGTGAATTGTATAAGACTGATGATTCACAGACCTGTACCCCTGAAGCAAACAATACATTATATGCTAATAAAAAAAATTAAATTAAGTTTTTTTAAAAAAATGTAGTAGAATAGTATTCAAAGGAAAATTCTTAACTATAAATGAAATTCTTATATTAGGAAAAAAATGATTAAAATTAATGAAATAATTCTAGAAAGGAGGGAAATGAGCAACTTAAGTCCAGAGAAGTTAGAAGAAAGAAAATAAAGATAAGAGCTGAAATTAATGATATATAAAAGGGAATAATGATGGGAAAATTAATAAAGCAAAAGGTGGTCCTTTAAAAGAGATGAATACAACTCACAAACTTTAAAAAGATTAATCAAGAAATAAAGAAAAAACACTTCTAATATCAAGAATGAAAGAAGAAATTTTACTAGAGACACTATATGCAAGTCAAGGATAAGAAGAGAACCTAAGAAAAATTTCCTTCCAATATAAACCACTTAGATGAAACAGGAAATTTCCTTGAAAGACAAACTTATCAAAACTAACAAATGAAGAATTTGAACTAGCCATATTTTAAAGAAATTCAATTTGTAAATTAAAAGCAAACAATCAAAAACCAAGTCAAAGAGAAAGGACGACTTCTTGAAGAAAATTCAAAACCCAGATGGCTTCACTGGTTGATTTTATATATGTATGGAAAAATGAATAATGATTTCCCACAGAATCTTTGAATAATAAAGGAGAAAGAAATACTTTCTTATTTGAAAAGGCTGAACCTGAAAACAGCATGAACTTGACCAGGACACCAAAAGGAACAAACTATGCCTAATAACATATTAGCAAGGAAAATCCGGCAATATATAAGGAGATATACATCATGAGCCAGTGGGGTTTATCTCTGGATTGAAAGCTTATTTTAGTTTAGGAAGACAGTGTAATTTACCAGATTTGCAAAAATGAAAAATCATGTGATCTTACTACCCAATTAATATGAAGCTATTAGCAAACTAGGAACAAATATTTATCCTCAATCTGATTAAAAAATCTATTAAAAATTAAACTGAAATAAATTAAAACTAATAGTAAGATGTTAAAATATAGAACGTTTTCTCCCTAAAAGGCAAAGAAATATTATCACCACTTCTATTACACATTGTACTGGAATCCAACCAATAAAATGTGATCAAACAAACAAACAAAAAGAAACATATTTAAAATGATTTTTGGGGGGTGTCTGGGTGGCTCATTTGATTGAGCAGAGCCTCCTCAGCAAGAAGTCTGCTTGTCCCTCTGCCCTTCCCCCTTCTCAAATAAATTAAACTCTTAAAAAAGTAAAATGCATTTTTTTTTTCATAGAGACTATAAACTATAGAGGACAAACAGAGGGTTGCTGGAGGGGAGTTAGGTGGGGGGGATGGGCTCAATGGGTGAAGGATATTAAGGAAAGCACTTGTAAGAAGCACTAGGTGTTATATATAAGTGATGCATCACTAAATTCAGCTCTTGAACCAATATTACAGTATATTTTAACTAACTAGAATTTAAATAAAAACTTGAAACAAAAAGAGCTTCCAAGACTGGCAAGGTTTACAACAATATGTGACCACCAAGCCTGCACTACAAGAAATATTAAGTGGGGTTCTATAAAAGAAGAAAGAACCCAAGAGTGTCACAGAACAGAAATTTTCAGAGACAATCTATAGAAACAAGGACTTCACAGGCAACATGATGTCAATAAAAAAGTATCTTTCAATAACCATACTTAACATGAACGGCCTAAATGCTCCCATAAAATGGCACAGGGTTGCAGATTGGATAAAACAACAGGATTCATCCATATGTTGTCTACAAGAGACCCATTTTGAACCTAAGGATACATCCAGACTGAAAGTAAAAGGATGTGAAAGTGAAGAATCTTTTATGCCAATGGACCTCAAAAGAAAGCTGGGGTAGAAATTCTCATATCAGATAAATTAGATTTTAAACTAAAGACTGTAGTCAGAGATAAAGAAGGACACTACATCATTCTTAAAGGGTCTATCCACCAAGAAGATCTATCAATTATAAATATTTATGCCCCCAATACAGGAGCAGCCAACTACATAAGACAACTTTTAATGAAGATAAAGAGTCATATTGATATGAATACAAAAATAGTAGGGGATCTTAACACACCACTCTCAGTAATAGACAGATCATCCAAGCAGAAAATCAATAAACATAGAGCACTTAATGACACATTGGATCAGATGGACCTCATAGATATATACAGAACATTCCACCTTAAAACAACAGAATACTCATTCTTCTCGAGTGCACATGGAACTTTCTCTAGAATAGACCACATACTGCATCACAAATCAGGGCTCAACCAATACCAAAAGACTGAGATTATTCCCTGCATATTCTCAGACCACAGTGATTTAAAACTGGAACTCCACCACAAGAAAAAGTTTGGAAGGAATTCAAACACTTGGAAGATAAAGACCACCCTGGTTAAGAATGTTTGGATCAACCTGGAATTCAAAGAAGGACTTAAACAACTCATGGGAACCATTAAGAATGAAGACACTTCAGTCCAAAACCTATGGGATACAGCAAAGGCGGTCCTAAGGGGGAAATACTTAGCCACCCAAGCCTCTGTCAAAAGAATTAAAAAATCCAGAATACACCAACTCTCTTAACCCCTTAGAGAACTGGAGAATCAACAACAAATTAAGCTAACCCCACACACAAGAAGGGAAATAATCAAGATTAGAGCAGAGATCAATGAGATAGAAGCTAGAGATACAGTAGAACACATTAACAAAACTAGAAGCTGGTTCTTGAAAGAATCAATAAGATCGATAAACTATTGGCCAAACTAATCCAAAAGAAAAGAGAGATATCCCAAATTAATAAAATTATAAATGAAAAGGGAGAGATCACAACTAACACCAAGGAAATAGAAACAATCATCAGAAATTATTATCAACAGTTATATGCTAATAAGTTAAGCAAACTAGATGAAATGGATATATTCCTGGAAACCTATAAACTTTCAAAACTGAATTCAGGAAGAAACTGACAACCTGAATGGACCAATATTTAGTAATGAGATTGAAACAGTGATCAAAAACCTCCCAAAAAACAAGAGCCCAGGACTGATGGATTCCCTGGAGAATTCTACCAAACATTCAAAGAAGAAATAATACCTATTCTCCTGAAGCTGTTTCAAAAAATAGAAACAGAAGGAAAACTTCCAGACTCTTTTTATGAAGCCAGATTTACCCTGATCCCAAACCAGGCAAAGACCCCAACAAAAAGAAAATTTCAGACCAATATCCCTGATGAATATGGATGCTAAAATTCTCAACAATATTCTAGCTAATAGGATCCAACAGTACATTAAAAAGGTTATGCACCATGACCAGGTGGGATTTACCCATGGGATGTAAGGGTGGTTCAACATTTGCAAATCAGTCAATGTGATAGAACAAATAAATAAGAGAAGAGAAAAGAACCACATGGTCCTCTCTATTGATGGAGAAAAGCATTTGACAAGATACAGCATCCGTTTCTGATTAAAATGATTCAAAGTATAGGGATAGAGGGAACATTTCTCAACTTCATAAAATCCATCTATGAAAAACCCACAGTCAATATCATCCTCAATGGGGAAAACCTGACAGCCTTCCTTTTGAGATCAGGAACATGACAAGGATGTCCACTCTCACCACTGTTGTTCAACATAGCACTAGAAGTCCTAGCAACAACAATCAGGTAACAAAAAGAAATAAAAGGTATTCGAATTGGCAAAGAAGAAGTCAAACTCTATCTCTTCACAGATACCTGATACTTTATATGGAAAACCCAAAAGACTCCACGCCCAAACTATTAGAACTCATATAGCAATTCAGTAATGTGGCAGGATGCAAAATCAATGTGCAGAAATCAGTTGCTTTCTTATACAGTAACAATGAAAATACATGAAGGGAAATTAGAGAATCAATTCCATTTACTATAGCACCAAGAACCATAAGGTACCTGGGAATAAACCTAACCAAAGAGGTAAAGGATCTGTACTCGAGGAACTAGAGAACATTCATAAAAGAAATTGAAGAAGACACAAAAAGATGGAAGACCATCCCATGCTCATGGATCAGAAGAATAAACATTGTTAAAATGTTTATACTGCCTAGAGCAATCTATACTTTCAATGCCATTCTGATCAAAATTCCACCGGCATTTTTCAAAGAGCTACAACCAACAATCCTAAAATTTGTGTGGAACCAGAAGAGACTTTGAATTGCTAAGGAAATGTTGAAAAAGTAAAACAAAATTGGGGGCATCATGTTGCCTGATTACTACAAAGCTGTGATCATCAAGACATCATGGTACTGGCACAAAAACAGACACATAGACCAGTGGAACAGAGTAGAGAGCCCAGATATGGACCCTTAACTTTATGGTCAAAGAATCTTCGACAAAGCAGGAAAAAACATACAGTAGAAAAAAGACAGTCTCTTCAATAAATGGTGCTGGGAAAATTGGACAGCTACATGTAGAAGAATGAAACTCGACATTCTCTTACACCATACAGAAAGATAAACTCAAGATGGATAAAAAACCTCAATGTGAGGCAAGAATCTATTAAAATCCTAGAGGAGAATATAGGCAGTTATCTCTTTGACACTGGCCACAGCAATTTCTTTCAAGGTATGTCTCCAAAGGCAATGAAACGAAAGAGAAAATGAACTTTTGGGACTTCATCAAGATCAAAAGCTTTGGGGCCCCTGGGTGGCTCAGTGGGTTAAGACTCTGCCTTCGGCTCAGGTCATGATCTCAGGGTCCTGGGATCGAGCCTCGCATCAGGCTCGCTGCTCATCAGGGAGCCTGCTTCCCCTCTCTCTCTGCCTGCCTCTCTGCCTCTCTCTCTCTCTGTCATATTAAAAAAAAAAAAAATCAAAACTTCTGCACAGCAAAGGAAACAGTTGACAAAACAAAACAAAACAAAGAGGCAACCCATGGAATGGGAGAAGATATTCACAATGACACTACAGACAAATGGCTAATATCCAAGATCTATAAAGAACTCCTCAAACTCAACACACACAAAACAGATAATCATGTCAAAAAACATCATCATCAGCCATCGGGGAGATTCAAATCAAAACCACATTGAGATACCACCTTACACCAGTTAGAATGGTCAAAATCAACAAAACAGTGAACAACAAATGTTGGAGAGGATGTGGAGAAAGAGGAACCCTCTTACACTGTTAGTGGGAATGCAAGTTGGTGCAGTCACTTTGGAAAACAGTGTGGAGATTCTTCAAAAAATTAAAAAATGGAGCTACCCTATGACCCTGCAATTGCACTACAGAGAATTTACCTCAAAGATACAGATATAGTGAAAAGAAGGGCCATCTATACCCCAATGTTCAAAGCAGCAGTGGCCACAGTCGCTAAACTGTGGATAAGACAAGATGTCCTTCAACAGAAGAATGGACAAAGAAGATATGGTCCATATATACAATGGAGTATTATGTCCCCATCAGAAAAGATTAATACCCAACTTTTATATCAACATGGATGGAACCAGAAGAGATTATGCTGAGTGAAATAAGTCAAGCAGAAAGAGTCAATTATCATATGGTTTCACTTGCTTGTGGAGCATAAGGAACAACACGGAGGACATTGGGAGTTGGAGAGAAGTGAGTTGGGGGAAATTAGAGGGGGAGACAAACCATGAGAGACTATGGACTCAGAAACAAACTGAGGGTTTTGGAAGGGAAGGGTGGGGGGTTGGGTGAGTCTGGTGGTGGGTATTATGGAGGGCACATATTGCATGGAGCAGTGGGTGTGGTGCATAAACAATGAATTTTGGAACACTGAAAATTTTTAAATAAAATAAAATTAAAGAAAAAGAAATGGTATTATATAGAACAAAAAACACTGAAACAAAAAATAAAAATGAAAATATGAAAAGATAATTCTAAAAATTAAAGAAAATTTACACAAATTAAATAGTTAATTTATCTAGGCAGCAGCACATAAGATCAATATACAAACATCAACAAAAATAATGACAATAATATAAATTTTGTATGTATAAACAAAAAATCTTAAATTCAATTTAAAATAATGCTATTTATTATAACAATCAATATAACATAATATGGGGGTGTCTGGGTGGCTCAGTAGGTTAATCATCTGCCTTGGGCTTGGGTCATGATCCTAGAGTGCTGGGATGGAGTCCTGCATGGATCTCCCTGCTCAGTGAGGAGCCTGCTTCTCCCTCTTCCTCTATGGATCCTCCTGCTTGTGTGCTCTCTGTCAATAAATAAATAAAATCTCTTTTTAAAAAATCACTTTTAAAACACATAATATAATTATGAATAAATGTATCAAAATATGTTGTTACAGACCTCTACATTGAACACTGTTGAGATTCTGAACACTGTTGAGAAAAACCTAAGACCTTAAAAAGTTATATATACTCATAAATAAGATTATGAAGTCTAGTTAAGATGTTAATTCCCCCAAAATTGATCTATAGATTCAACAAAATCCTGACTATATGCCCACAGATTTTTTTTTTCTTTTCAGGGGGTAGAAATTAATAAGATGACTGTAAAATTTATAACATAATACAAATACCTAATATAATCACAAAGGAAGAAAAAAATGAATAAAACATAAACACGATATAATTGTAAAGGTAGATAAACTTATTAAGAAATTACAATAAATAAAACAGTGTAATATTAGCAAAAACATAGACATATAGGTCAATAGAACAAAACAGAATGGCCAAAATAACATTACATATTGAAAGCTGAAGATTTTTGTTAAAAGATACAAGACCATTAAACAACAATAAAAATGGAAGTCAAACAACAACAGCAAAAAACTGTTGGAGAAAAAGGATGAGTATGTGAAACATATACCATAATTTCTACCTTTTGTTATACACAAAATTGATTCAAGATGGATCATCAAATTAATAATAAAACGGAAACTATAAAGATTCTAGTACAAGACTTAAAAAATACTTCTCTGGGTGCCTGGGTGGCTCAGTCAATTTATCATCTGCCTTTGGTCAGGTCATGGTCCCAGAGTCCCGAGATAGAGTGCAAGGATCGAATCCCAGCATCTAGTCCAGCACTGGTGTCCCCAACCAGTGTCAAATCTGCTTCTCCCTCTGACCCTCCCCCTTCTTGAGCTCTCTCTCTCACTCTCTCAAATAAATAAAATCTTTTAAAAAATTAAAGAAAATACTTTTCAACTTTGGGGTAAGGTTAAGAACTTTTTTAGATTGTTTAGGGTGAACATGAAAAGCACTACCATAAAATAAAGAATATTACAAAATTTACTTTATTTTAACTAAAACCTTCTTGTCATCAAAAGACATTAAGTAAAAATATATATAATTTTATATTTATATTATAAGAAATATGTATTTGGTCTGTCTCTATTCCTGGCAAAGAGCTGCTAAAATCTTGGAATTTCCTCTGATTAGCGCAATAAAGTTTACTTTTGCTATGTTAATGAGGTGACTCCTGGCAATGACCTATGGAGAGGTGAACCAACTGAATAATTAGAATAATTAGATGGGGCACCTGGGTGGTTCAGTTGGTTAAGCGTCTGCCTTGGGCTTAGGTCATGATCTTAAAGTCCTGGGATTGAGTCCCACCTCAGGCTCCCTGCTCAGTGGGGAGTCTGTTTCTCCCTATCTCTCTGCCCCTCCCCTCTGCTTGTGTGCACTTGGTCTCTCTCAAATAAACAAACAAAATCTTAAAAAATATAGAATAATTACGATATTGGAACTTTAAGGGGCACCTGGGTGGCTCAGTCAGATAAGTATACAACTCTTCATTTTGGCTCAGATCATGATCTGAGGGTCCTGGATCAAGCCCTGCATCCAGCTCCCCACTCAGCAGGGAGTGTGCTTGAGATTCTCCCTCTTCCTCTCCCTCTGTAATAAATAAATAATAAATAATAATATTATTATTTATAATAAATAAATATTTTTATAATTTTTTTTCAAAAAGAATATTGAAACTTTCAATCCCACATCCAACCTCCTGGAGGGGAAAGAAGCTAGAATTGAGCTCAATTACCAATGGCCAATGATTTAACCAATCATGCCTATGCAATGAAATTTCCATCAAAACCCAAGAGGATGATGTCTAGAGGCTTCCAGGTTAGTGAACACGTGAAAGTTCAGGATAAGTGGCACAGCCTCAGAGATCTTGGAAGTTCTGCACCCTTTCCCTATACCTTACACTATGCATCTCTTCCATCTTGCTGTTCCTAAGTTTTATCCTTTTGTGATAAACCAGTAATATAGTAAGTAAAACGTCTCTCTGCATTCTGTGAGCCATTGTCACAAATTAATGGAACTCAAGAAGGGGGCCACTGGAACGTCTAATCTATAGTCTGTTGGACAGAAGCACAGGTGACAACCTGGACTTGCAATTGGGATCTGAAGTTTCAAGGTGGGTTAGTCTTGTAGGATTGAGCACTTAACCTGTGGGATCTAACACTATATCTCCAAGTAGATAATATCAGAATTGAGTTGAATTGTAGGACACCTATCTGGTATCAGAAGTGTTATGAATGTGGTAGTAGTGTGAGAGAGTAAAGAAACACATATAGGAGGAGGATCAAGTTTTTCTAAATAATATATAATCAAAATATACAAAATTTTTAGATATTATTTGTATAATAAAAATAGAAGATATTTTAAGATGGAAAAAAGTAGATAATTTATGAAAGACTTGATAAAGACATATTGAAAGTGATAAATATCATTGATCATTGGGCAAATGACTACTAAAATTTTAAGCACAAAATCACTCCAACTAGTGTGGCTAAAATTAGAAATACTGACATCAGGAGTTGGTAGTAGGCATGTAGAGAAACTGAACTCTGATACACTATATGTAGAAATATCAAATGGTCCAATCACTTTGGAAAACTGTTGGGTACATTCTCATACAATAAAACTTGAACCTTCCCTATACTCTAGCAATTCTACTCCTAGGTTTTCACTCCAGAGAAATGAAAATATATGTCCACAAAAGACTCATAGAAAAATGTTTACAGCAGCTTAATTCCTAAGAGCCTCAATCTGAAAACAACTCTAATGCTTTTCAATAGGAAAATGGATAAGTAAATTTTAGTATATTCATATAATGAAATTCTACACAAAATCAAAAGGAATGAACTACTAACAAATAAAACACAGGGGCAAGTCTCAAAAATATTATACTGAATGAAAGAAACTAGACCTAAAAAATACATATTGTATCATTACTATTTATAAGGAATAACAGGTAAAATTATTTGCAGTAATAGAAATCAGACTAATGATTTTCCATGGAAGATGAGGATTGATTAGAAGGGCATACAAGCGAGTGATGTAAGTTGATAGACATGTTATACATGTTGACTGGAGTATTGTTTATTAATAGACCCAAACTTACTGAATTATTCACTTAATATCTGTGCCTCTCATTATATGCAAATTATACCACAAAAAATAGGAGGGGGCAAATACTTGGAGAAAAAGATAGGAATTCAGTCAAAATAGATCCCCATGGCTATACATGCTATACTATTGTGTAAATTTAATAATTTTATCCTACCACATTGATAAATTGCAATTGATACCCTTTCCCAAGTTATTAGATAAAAATATTCCCTTTGCACAGACTAAATAGAGAAGACTCTTCTTTTTAGGTGACATAACTAATTCTAAGGTGCACTTTGACCCTGCTAGTACTTCTTCAAACAGATGATTTTATGCAGAAAATGATCTGTACAATTTTATGCTGTAGCCCTGGACCAAGAAAAGGTTAAGTTCTCATTAGAGATGAGTTTAGGACCAAAAAAGATTATTGAGCAGAGGTGTAGCCTAACAATATTGTAGAGAAGATGGGCAGCTTGGAATAAGGGAGGTAATTTGGGGACTAAACTAGGGTGTTGGCAGTGGGAAGAGAAAATGAGATACAAATGCATTATGAAAAGTGCTAGAACTTACAGACTGGTGCTACATGGTCAAGGTGGGGATGGGAACAGCATGAACAAACACGACAGGTTAAGGCTTACTCTAGGGCTGTCAGGAAGAGTAGCACTTCTAAGGCATCAGTGTGTGTTCAAGCATCACAGGAAATCTGTTCTCTGTCATGATGAGTATCTTCTCTGTTGGATGTTCTTTGAAAGTTGGGAAATAAAGAATATAGCTGGTGCCTGCCTTGACGTATTAATAGTCTAGTGAAGTGATAATTAGATAACTCTCCAAATAAATGTTATTATATAATAAAACTTTATAAGAAATTATCTTAGAAGCCCAGATAAAGAGCTGGTTAACATGACTACTAGGACACAATCATTGACTTCAGTCTTAATACATTAAAGGGAATTCTGCCAGGAGGAATACATTGTAGATAAAAAAGATCAACACATATAAAATCACGTATACACAAATAAGTATGAGAACAGGAAAGGATTCAGTTTGATTTTAGTGTTGAATATATATGTTAGGGAATGATGCAAGAGCTTTTGTAAGTGTAGATTGAAGTTGCAAGAATAAGGCCACTTTATTCTGCATGCTGGATTTTGACAACTGGTTATTCTTGGGCTGAATTTTAACTGCAGATATTTTAATGTATTACAAAATGTGTTTGACAATTTCTGATTTAGTTATCAAAAGACATTGAGGAATTTCTCACAAAAAACAAAACAATCTTATCTTGAAAAATCAAAAGATCTAGCAACACTATTCTTTTCACAATTTCGCATCAGGAGCTGAAAAAATGCTTACTGTTTTAATGTTAAGTGTGCATTCCTTGCTCTCTATTACGTTTATGTTACTAGCTGGGCATTTATCTGTATTTATGTCAGTTTTCCTCTCTGTACCTGATAGGTAGTTAAGCAAGTCAGATAGATTGCTTGGTAAACAGATGCATTAAAGTAGATTAGTGACAATATCATGAGTGCAATAACCTAGTTAAGATCTAATGCAGTCTTGTGATAAGGCAATGACAAATGGAATGGATGGAGCAAGGGGACCCCAGAGATATATGTGATACAGAATAAATAGAATATGGTATCTGATGAGTAAAGAGATTGCTGAGCAAGGGCTCTTTCACAGTATCTAGAGTAGAAAGGATAACTTTGGTTAGGTTGATGCTACAAATAAACATACCTTCCATGTAAATTAGACATTCTGCCATTAAATATATGCTCTAAGTCTTAACAATCCTGGGTGAAGAGAATAGATAGCATCAGAAAGTAATGAGGAAATAAAAGTATCACAAAAATGAAAGATATGAGGTTCTTACCACCAAAAACCTACCTCTTGGATTCTCCTTTAGGGCACAAACTTGGAAATGGTGATTTTAGAAATGGAAAAATATTTGGGGACTACAAGTCTGCTTCCTCCCACATAACTAGAAGAGATTGCAAAGCCTCTGGAGGAGCACTAGTGTTGACGTGCTAAAAATCCTATATTAGATAAACATAAGTATAATATTGATTAAGGTTTTTCATGACCTGTCTGTGATGTGCAGGGGATCTATAAGATCCAGGTTGCCTTTTTGTGAGGATGTAAAGATGGTGTCTTTTAAATGTCTTGGTGGCCTTGTAAATGTCTGGGATAGAAAGAAGAAGCTTCAATGAGGGGGGCTACTTTGACTAAGGAAGACATAATGGTCTTCCACCATGGGTGTAACATAGAACCCCAAAGCTACATGGAACAAGTTATATCTAGCAGCTCTCAGTTCAAAGATGATCACAGACAAAACACCTCTTAAAAGATGACAACACAAATTCCTCTACAATCAGCACAGATGTCTTCTTCTTTACCTTGCCACAAGAATAAATACCTCATATACTCTTTTGATATTTTGGGAATAAGGGAAATGGAAGGCGGGTAGTAAGCAAACTGACATTTAAAAGACCCTGAGCTACTTCAGTGAAGTCTATTTATTTATTTTTAAATTTAAAAAATTTTTAAAAGATTTTAGTTATTTATTTGAGAAAGTGCAAGAGAGCATGTGGTAGGGGGAAAGCAGAGGGAAAGGGAGAAGCAGACTCCCTGCTGAGCAGGGAGCCCATTGTAGGGCTCAATTTCAGGCCCTGGGACCATAATGACTTGAGCCAAAGGCAGACACTAAACCAACTGAGCCACCCACGTGCCCGTAAGTCAGTCTACTTAAAATAAGAAATGCAAAAAAAGAATTGACACTTAAAGTTAATTAAAAAGTAACAAATATTTATATATTATTTTTGTTTTTTCTACAATTACCTAGGTGGGGAATTGGAAGGTGACATGTAAGAGAAAACATTAGTTGCAGAAATAATCAAAGCTGTCATTTTTCATACATCTCTAAGATAGAATGTACATCTTTAATCCACCGGCAAATAGGTTGATAATAATGCTACATATTTACTGGATGTTTACTACATTCCAGAAACAGCCGAAGTACATTATATTTATAAACTAATTTACTCCTTTTAGGAGGAAAAAACATTTGAAATACATCTTGTCATTAACATTGTTTGTGAATAAAACAACAAAGCAAAAAGAAAGTGAGTAACTTGTTAACAGATAGCTATTAAATAGCAGAGCTAAGGTCTTAACTATTAGCAGCTGAAATTGAATGCCTTCCTTATTATTCACTAGTAGTTTATTCCTCTAAGACAGTGAACATAATAGGAATACCAATTTATAAGGTACAAGAAATGGGTCTGGTTTTTACTGATTGTACAAAAGGGAATGTATATCAAACCCTGAAGAAAAGGCCATAGAAAATGGATTTGAAAAATATTTTCTTCATTAGACTATAAATGTGTCTGAGCAATAAAGATATAAATATAGGAATGCAGAAGGATTTCTCTTCCTTGCCTCTGTTTTGGATGACAGACAATCCCCTCTTAAGAGTATCAGATCATGTAGAATAATATTCATGAATAACTAACAACAACATTCATGTAAAGCAGTAATATGTTTGCATGTTTGTTCTGAAAGAAATTACATAAATAAATAATATCCCCTCAAAGAAATTAATGAGCAACATTAATGAGCAACAAGTTTTATAGGAAAACACTGATTTAGACATTGAGAAAATATGGTATCTTTTACAGTCATATGTATTGTTTTGTTACCCAATAAATAAAGTAATATAAAAACTTAGAATTGTGAAATGTTAGTACTAGAATAGACCTTAGAGAGCATGGAGTCCCATTTTACCATTCATTCTAAGATAAGATAAGTTTAGGCCTTAAAAATGAACAAAGTAAACCTGACTCAGAATACTCAGAGGGAATTTGGCCAAGTAATTAAAAACTAAACAAAGAACTGCTAGACATCCAAATGTAGTAAGAAAAATGCATTCTCACTCAGATTTACAGTGTATGGAGGAAGACGTAGGTTTTCTTTTGGTTTCTTGGTTTGTTTGTTTTCGGAATGAAATATGAGATCTATTTGCTTTATCTTTTAAGGCAGAACAATGGCCTGAAATACTCCCCAATTAGTCAGCATTCTCAATTCACATAACCCAGCATAACCTCAAACATCTAAGACAAAAATATGACTCAGTTAAAACCTGAAACTTTCTATCCCTGGTTGTGTATGTGCCTGTGTGTGTTCCTAAAAAACTGAAAAGTTTTAAATAGGTTTCCAAGACACACAGCACTAAACTGAGAAACCCTTAAGGACCACAAAAAAATATTTCAAAGAGAATTTCGGGACAAAGTACTAAGCATTGTACTCTAATTATTTTTACTTTGACTTTCATAATTCTGCTTTCTTTCTCTTTTTTTTAAGATTTTATTTATTTATTGACAGAGAGAGAACAGCAGAGGGAGAGGGGAAGCAGGCTCCCAGCCTGAGTAGAGAGCTCAATGTGGGACTTGACTCCAGGGCCCTGGGATCATGACCCAACCTGAAGGCAGACACTCAACTGACTGAGCCACCCAGGCATCCCTCATTCTGCTTTCTTAACTCAGCTTCTTGTCAGTTAAGCATCATGTTTTCTGTTTGCATATGTTTTTTGTTGGGGAAAGAGCAGAAAGTGTGAGTAGATGACACAGTTTTGTATCCTCACTGCGATCCCTACCTGAAATCACAGCAGTCTCAAGTTTGTGTAATTTTACGTTTATGCTTTTCTATAATATTTAATTTAAAAAAAGATTTCATAGAGTTAAAAATTTCAGAAAAAAATTCTAATTGAGATAGTTAGTGGCACTCAACAAGCAACTTGAATTTTCATCACTATTTACCCAATGCTTTTCATCTGCCTATTTTGTTTTTATAGAACCAAATCTGTCTTACATCTCAAGTAAGTGTCTTAAAAATAAGACACATGGGTACCCTGGTGGCTCAATTGGTTGAGTGACTGCTTTCAGCTCAGGTCATGATCTTGGAGTCCCACGGTCAAGTCCCTCATCTGACTCCATGCTCAGTGGGGAGCCTGCTTCTCCCGCTGACCCTCCCCCTTCTCATGCTCTCCTTTTCTCTCTCTCTCTCTTTCACTCTCTCAAATACATAAATAAAATCTTAAAAAAAAAAAAAGAAAAGAAAAGACACATATGCGCGCTCTCTCGCTCTCTCTCTCTTTCATACACACACACACAACCATACACACACACACAAACACTAAGCACATTTTACCATTCAGGGACGTCTGAAGATTTCCAATTTCTACTTTTATGAAATATAAAGGAAATGTTTTTCTTTCATTATTCTACTTTGTAGTTTTTTCCTACTTCATACTTCAAATTTAATATTACGTTCAGTATGGGAAGTCTTTTAAAAATTAGTGATGGGTCACCTGGCTGGCTCAGTCATTAAAGCACGCCACTCTTGATCTCGAGGTTGTGGGTTTGAACCCTACACTGGGTATAGAGATTACTTTAAAAAAATACAGTGTTTTTGTTTGTTTGTTTATTTTGCTAGCACTTTAAAGTTAGGTAAGTAATTCTTGGGATAATTATTTACAAAAATATATGGGAAGCTTAAGCTCATGTGTGAGCTCCAGTGAATTCAAAGGCACAGAAAATGTCAGTCCAAGTGGTTGCCTGGAAAATTATTGATACACTGTGAAATAAGCAGTTTTTTTTCCTAGCTGACAAATCACTTCAGAGTTGCAACAAGTGTTATTATATGCCATGGCATTGTGTTGTCTTTTACAAACATTATACAATTAAAGAAAAACAGAAAAATCTTAGAAGGTAGATGCATCTATATCATACTCATTTTACATATGAGAAAACTGAAGCCCAGGAAAGTTAAATAAATTGTCTAAGGTCCTCTAGCTAGGGAAGGCAGGGCCAGAATTCCAAATGGATCTAATTCCAGTATAGTAGAATATAATATAACTTATGCCCTCTCTGCCACCCAATCAGTTTTCAAAAGAAATGCACACTAGTTCCAAAAACCAAAAGAAGTTAGTAAGAAAGAAAATCTTTCTGCTCATGATGTTATAATTCTTCATTATGGGTTCTTTTCAACCAGCTATTGCATGCTCTGCTTTTATGGTAAATAACGTTTCTTTAAACAGAGGAGATATCTCATTCTGTTTATATCTAAAATTAAAATTAATCTAAAATTAATCAAGAAAAATTAGGAAGCATTCAGGAAAAAATATGAGCAAATGACTTTGAATGCACTCTAAAAAGCATATGAAACAGACACTGACAGATTTTTGTCACTATTTGGAAAGGAATGCACAGAAAATGGCCTAATCATTATAATGCATAATTGTTTTATTAATAAATTTGTAATGTTGTGGTTAAGCATAAATAGTCCATGAATTATGGAAGATTTCCTAGGCATATTGGTCAGAGGGGAAAATAAATTTAGAAGATGCTGAAAATAATATTGATTAGAAAAAAGTGGCAGAGGAGGAGAATGTAAAAAGAAGATAGTGACCCCAAAGTAAATGAATTAGTATTACCCTTCTTCCTTGCAACTTTGGAGAAAGGTGTGAGGGCATTTATGTTTATGGAAGAACAAACATAAGACACAGTCTATGTTGACAAAACTTGAGCTACAAGAAACAAAGCAGTGAGGGTGATTTTGATAAACTAAAATTTATTGAGCATTTAGTGTATGCCAAGGTTTATGTCGGGCTCTTTATTTGACTCTTTATTGATTAAGAGGACTAGAGTTCAAAATAAATGAAAGACAGTGTTTGGGGGATCAAAACTGCTATCATTTGAATTCAAGACAAAAATCAATTGTTAAAAAATATTATATTTATATTATGTTAATATCTAAAAATAATATATTTAACCTATACTTAATATCTAATATTACGTCATGTGAGAAATATATTTGTCTATTACATGTAACATTATATAAGTATAATATATAAGATATCCTAATAATAGCAGCCTAACCGTGTAGAAGTTTTGTGTGCCTATTCTAACCAGGCATGGAATTTAAAGCCTCAGAACTTTAAATACATTATTTAACACTTAACAATTACTCCACAAAGATGGGTTTTACTTATTTCTCTGTTACCTATGAGTCAAATAAAGCCTATTAGAAAACTTCCGTAATTCACCCAGCTCATTGCCATGTCTCCAACTAACCTATAAACATAGCTAAGTGAATGATCACCTATTTTACTTTGGCACCATTTTTGCAAGGTACTTTTTTTTCTTCAAAGAATTTCATGTCCCTCAGTTCTCAGTCACCTGAATAGATTTTTAAAGAACCTAACAGTTGTAAAGCAACAGTAATTAAGGTTCAATTTTTAATTAGAAAATAACCAATGTCTATTACACAGAGTAATATTTATCTAACAATCATTATCACATTACAACAAAGCAGTACCTCTGTATGCAAGTTATAGTCTTCCCATGACAGAAATGGAAGTAACTCTGGTAGATTATGAACAAGAAATGTTTGGAAAGTGGGAGGGAGGGGGATTATCAATGACAGTGAAAAATGGGGTGTAGGTTGGATTTAATGTTCTATCCTTACACGAGATTCTAATTTTAAGCTAAGGAGCTAATTATCTGTACAGCACAGTACAGCACACAGTATTTGTACAGCACACAAAGTAAATGAAACAATTTTTCTTTTAACAATTTTTAAAACCAATAGCAAAAGGCAGTAATTAGAATTATTTTAAAGATTTTCTTTTTAATTTATTCACTTTAGAGATAGAAGGAGAGAGGGCAAGAGAGCACATGAGAGAGCACAGAGAGCACAAGGAAAAGCAGAGAGAGAGGGACAAGCAGACTCTGTGCTGAGCACAGAGCCTGATACAGGGCTCAATCCCATGACCCTGAGATCGTGACCTGAGTTGAAACCAAGTGTTAGATGCCTTACTGACTGTGCTGCCCAGGTGCCCCAGTAATTAGAATCTTGATAAATAAAGGGGTCATTTACAAGGCCTCATTTTTTATGTCACCTAGGTATTCAATTCAATGAATGATAATGTGACATTTATAACATTAACTAATTAATTATATTTTATACATAACTAATATATAATTTGTAGAAAAATATTCCAAATAATGGTATATGTTATAGAATGCTGCATATATCTTCCAGGGTTTTATAGTTATTATTTAAAGGGTTAAGTTATAGTTTTTCAATTTTCTAAAAGAAAAGATTTAGTCATTACTAGGAGAACTGTAAAGCAAAACATGCTCACAAGACATGAAGGGAAATTGAATTTCAATCATTATTGCATAAAGTACAAACCCCTATAGTATACTGGACTAGAAAAATAAAGCTGAATAAATTCTCCCTACAGTACAACTTCTCTAAAATATAATGTATCAGGGTATACCAACAACAAATCTTTTGTCCTTCTCTGGCATCTTAGTCTGGAGTTGATGTTGTATTATTCCTAAAGTTGCCAAATACTATAAAGTAAATGAGGCTTAAGGGAAATTAATTTTTCTTCTTCCATCCTGTCTTCAATTCCTCAGACCTTTTTTCTTATTGACATAATCATCACTTATTACAGAAACAACTAAAATGCAAACAGAATGATACCAAGATTAGCCTACATTTTCAGTTGATGAAAATGAAAAATTGCCCATTTTAAGGTTTTCCAGAGAACAAAGATAAGAAAGATTGAAGAAGATGATGATGACATATAGAGAGATCTATTGATAGATAACTGGGTACAGCAGCCAACGCATAAATAGCAGGTGTAATCAACTCTCCCCCTGTGACATAGCCCATTCATTGTGTTGGAAAATGAACATGATGACTGAAGTCGGCAGATCTATCTAGAAAGAAAAAAGAAGAAACAACACAGATCACTGCCATATTTTTCATGGCATTTTCTTTCATTTTTCTAAATCTACTCTCTGGGAAATTTTTTCTTATACACAATACTTCATGACCAGTTAGAAGCTGGAAATAGATGACTCTTGGAGAATCTGCATTTTTGTGCTCTACTTTCTTTACATCTGGTTAGGGATGTCTGGACTTATCTTAGGACTTGCAAACTTATGGAGCATTACTGACAGGCCATTATTTTTTAAGTAAAAATTTACACACACACATACACACACATTCAGAGAGAATCTTAATGAAGGGTACAATAAGTAGCCAATAGATTAGGAATAGATTTAGCCAATAGATTATATCTAGATTTCATCTTTAAGTCTGCTATGGCTGTGATCTTGGTAGACACACTTTTTGACTTCCAAGTTATATTAAAGTTTAACATCCACTTGTATCTTAGAATAAAGATTTCTAACTCTCAGAAATGTTCTCCACCATATCTTTCACTCAGCCAATGCCACAGATGGGGGGATGGTGTGGGGGCTGGGGGATACTCTCACTTGCAACACCCTATATCATGGTAGTGATTTGTTTCAGTTAGAACATTTAAGACTGCAAGATTCAAAACAAACAAACCACAAAGCTTGCATCGTTTTAGATGAAATAACAAATATTTTCACTAAAGATTAAAAAAAAAAACTCCTGTTTTGAGGCAAAGTGTCCCAGAAGTAGTCTCTGAAACTGGGATTGAAAAGTAAGTAGTTTATTTGGCAGGTAATCCCAGGAAGTATCAGTAGTGCAGAGTGGAAATATAACTGCAGTAGGAAGGGAACCAATGGAGGGAGAGCAAATGACAAGCTTATACAATGACACCGATAGGAGATAATCTGCAAGCCTCAGAGCTGTCTTACAAAAAGGGAGGGTATATTCCTTCCTATCGCTGCCATAATTAATTACTATAAACGTAGCAACTTTAAACAACACAAAATTATTATTTTATAGTCCTGAAAGCCAGTTGTCCAAAATGGATTTTGCTGGACTATAATCAAGGTATTGGCTCTGTTCCCAAGTCTGGCAGCTGAGGGGAGAATTTTTTCCTTGAGTTTTCCAACTTCTGAAGCTCTCTCCGTTCCTTTGCTATGCCCTCCCATCCTCAAAGGCAGCAAGGGCTAGTCTTTCTCGTATCACATCATTTTGACACTTTTCCCTCTCTCTTCCACATTTAAAGGATTCTTGTCATTAAAATGGGCCCATCTGGATAATCCAGGATAACCTCTGAGGTCAGCTGATTAGCAACCTTCATTTCATTGGCAACCTTAATTTCTCCCTGCCATGTACCAAAACATTCATCATTTCCGGGGACTAGGATAGGTATATCTTGGGATGGGAGCAAGGGATTAATCTGCCTACCACAGTAAGGAAGTTGGAGTATTTATATACCAATTTTTATCTGCCATTAGTTAGGGGCTTCTTTTAACCACAATAAGTCTTTAGCAATTGTATCCTGGCCCATCTGTGACTGAGCATGGTCCTATAGTGAGGTGAATATTTAAGTCCATATAAAGTCTCAGATGATTATATTAAGAAGCATGTATGTGACTATTTAGTTCTGATAATGCTTTTACAATCCATTCTTTGAACGTCCACTCATGTCCCCATAATACATTTATTCCATTCTATCATTTATTTATCAAGGTAGCAGCCAGTAAGAATTTTTTAATTAAAAAAAAACTTACAAAGGAATTAGAGATAGAAGCTATACCTATAGATATCATTGCTTTAGATGGTTTCAGATTTGGAATTTATAAACATCATCTCCCTCTTCTACTACACATTCTGTATTTCCCCTCACACTCTGCCAGTGCTTAGTCTGGTTGTTCTTCTCGTGTAGTAAACTTGATTTTCATTCCTGAAGAGTTTAGCCTCTGGCTGTTGGTGTCCCTGTCAGGACATGGTTCCTGCATTTGTCTATTAATGATTAACTCCGGACATGAAACAATAGGAGGCATCTGCTCAGTGGGTGCCCCGATTTTTAGACATAATTCTTCCCGCCCCCCACTCTAAAGAATCAAACCCTATCTCCTTATAAAACCCACAATGAACTATTACTGCCTGAACAGAAACTTGCTTTTTTGCTTGTTGGTCCAGAGGCATGAGGACTGCAAAATGATCAGGTGGCAGTCTCTGCTTCGGGTTTAGCCGAAACTTCACTGTGAACCAATGGTGTGCCAAGGAGAAAGGTTTTGGAAGTGTCCTTTCCTAGGTTCAGACAGTAAGAGGGTGCATTGTATAGAACTCAAAAACAATAATTAACTAGTTAAAATTTTTGTTATTTTTTATTATCAACAGTCACCAGCAATTCTAAACAATTTCAGTGATAAAAAATACACCTGTCAGGAATGAACCATTCACGTGTTCCCCTCACTTTCTACCCTTGCTATGCCACTGCTACTGCCTGGTTGCAACAACTATCCTCTAAGAACTGGAACCTCTTATTCTGGAAACCTGATTCCTATATATATTTTCTAAAATGGTATCACTGGGATCAATGGTAAGAGGAGGCAGACATAACAGTATCTTCTAAATTATTTTTATGGATCAGTGTAATTGAGTTGTTGAAATCATAGCAATATAAAATGGCCATTGGCTCAGAATATATATGACTTGCTCAGTTATGCAAAGTGTCACCCCTTAAGTATTGCACCTTTCAGAATAAATTAGAATATTCTTTCAGGATGCCATATTCCATATAAAGTTATAAAGAAAATATTCTAATGTTTAAATGGAAAAAATGGATCCCAAAAACAATAAGCCAACTGCTGCATCTTCTTTCTTACATAGTAGACTCTTTGTCCAAGGTGTTCTTATGTAACACTCTATGTCAATAAGTCATATACTTTTAGAGTTTCACAAAGCTCTGCTATCATGTCAGGTAAGAAGGCAAAGCTAAAACCAGAATGTCTATCAAGCCCAGTAAAGGTGAATTACTTCTCTCTCTAAGATAATAAATAGCTAATAAAATCAACTTTATACCAAGAGCTGGTTGGTCTCCTAAGGAACAGAATCATATCAAAGGCTCAACAGTAGATTCTGTTCTTCACATACATGGTGGACCTACCATGTCTCTCTAGCATAGAAGTCCATTTAGCTGCTACTACAGCTGAAAGGCTCCTGGCTGATGAGCCCTGATAAGAGACCCTAAGACCTTTACATTGTGTCCTAAATTCCACGGGTCTATCATCAAACCTTCCAGACCTCTGCACTTTTAGGACTCTAAAAATCCAACCAGGCAATTTCCTGGTATTTGGGAGTCAATGTATATACTTATCTTTGGCCACTTCTTTCTCTTTATTGAGTTGGTGACCAGTTGAAACATTTGGAATTCCTCTCATATTGCATTTTTGAGGCCACCACTATGTGGAGCTGTATTGGAGTCACAGTCTGTTTTCAGTTCACTTTAGTATACAGAGAAGCAGTTTTGGGTTTTTCCTCCTCTGTTTGTAGGAAATCCTACCTGATGTCTATAGGCATTAGCTAGAATAGAGGCATTAGGTAACAGGGATAGGTGTCAGGATGGCCAGCTCTTCTTATTTCTGAAAATGAATTGTTCTTCTGAATCTGCTTGCACCTTATCCTGATCCAGAATCTTATAAAATTCCATTTTATAAGAGACTGCTGCTGCTCCTATTCAAACTTATGAAATGATGGAACTTACAACATGTAGCTCATGGTGCCCAACTCTGGACACAATCAAATCACGTGTGAAGGTCACACAGAGTGTCTACTAGGGCCAAATAGCTTATCAGGAGCTGATTTTCAAATGATGAATGGTTTTTTGCTGCAGCAGCATGACTTTGAATCACACCCTGGGGTATAGTCATACCCCTGCAACTCTCCTATTTAGGCTGGCCAGAGAGTGCACACGCTGCCCTTATATTCCTTTTATAATTCTGGCATCTGCTGGGTCATATGGACTAAACTGCAGTCATTTGAACATCAGCCTGAATGTGCAGCAGAACACTCTCTTGCCCATTCAAAATTTGTAGCTTTGTGATTCACCTAATAAATGGGCTGAAGTGGTATGATGAAGTGAGTTATATATTACCTTCAAAATGCCAAGAGGCTCAGAGAGCTTTGTGTTCTTTTTAATGGACTTGCAAGATGAAATAATTTCTCATTACCTTAGAGAGGATGTTCCAGCATATACTAGAAAAGAGGAAACAAACTGTCTTTGAAAAAGGCCAGACAGTATACTTTGGAATTTGTTTTGTTTTTTTTTTTGTTTTTTTGTTTTTTTGTTTTTTTGTTTTTTGCAACTATCCAAATTCATTGCAGAGTAGGAGAGTTACCATAACCTGGGGAAAAATTGTAAATGTATATATTTTAAACTATTTTTTATTGGGGTATAATTAACATACAGCACTATATTAGAGTCAGGTGTACAATATAATGATTTCACCATTCTATACATTACTCAGTGCTCATCACAGTAAGTGTACTCTTAACCCCCTTTATCTATTTCAGCCATTTCCCGCCCACTGCCCATCTGGCAGCCACCAGGTGGTTCTCTATATTTAAGATTTTTTCTTTGTTTGTTTGCTTGTTTTTCTATATATCTCAGGTGAGAACTGTTTCTGATTCTCTTTTTCTTATGGAAATTATAAAGAGAACATTTGCTAGATTAATAGCAAATTCCAGAGTCTGAGTTGTTTTTTTTTTTTTTTAATTTAAAAAGTAAAAGTAAAAAGGTGTGGGGCGCCTGGGTGGCTCAGTGGCTCAGTGGGTTAAGCCTCTGCCTTTGCCTCAAGTCATGATCTCAGGGTCCCGGGATTGAGCCTCCAATCAGGTTCTCTGCTTGGCAGGGAGCCTGCTTCCCCCTCTCTTTGTGCCTGCCTCTCTTCTTACTTGTGATCTCTTTCTCTGTCAAATAAATAATATTTTTAAAAAATAAAAAAAATTTAAAAAAGGTGTGGAGTGCCTCTGTGGCTCAGTTAAACATCTGACTCTTGATTTCAGCTCAGGTCATGAACTCAAGATCCTGAGTTTGAGCTGCATGTCGGGCTTCTGCTGACTATGGAACCTACTTAAGATTCTCTCTCTGCCCTTCCCCCAGTGTCACCCCCACTCACTCATCCACTCTTTCTCTCTCTCTAAAAAAAGATTAATTAATTCACTAATTAATTAATAATAAATGCTAACTTTGGACAGCAGCTACCATCAGAATTATCACTTAGTTAAAATTAAATATAGGTCCACTTTATCTGCATACAATTCTTTCAGTTTCCATAGATATTAAAACTATAAATTAGTTTTATAAATTAGATGATATGATGGTGACTACCACACTTATATCTTTTAATTCTCTGAACATGGTACTGATCCTTGCTATTTAAACTGCAATGAAGACTTGCTTCTGATTTATCATTTTGTACCAGTCTAGGGTGAAGGAAAGGACACAGTTTCAGGAATTTCTCATTGGCCTTTTTTATTATAATGGGTTTTACTTCATGAGTCAGAGAACCTATGTGAAGGTTCTGTGGTTGAGTAAAATCAGGTCTGGGGTAAAAAGGGATCAGATTCTTCAGTAGAGCCACCGGACCTATGATAAGATGGTTTTAGCCCTTTTATTCTATCACCTGGGCTTTTTTAGGAAAGAGCGTAGTTTTATTTTGGTTTCCCTGATATTAATGTCAACTCATTTCTTTCATACAACAGTATATGAAAGTTCGATGTTTTCTTTTCCTAATGGATAGGTACTCTCACAAATGGGCGTAGGTCCCTTGAGAGAAGAGTTAGAGCAGTGATTGTATATCCTTGTTATGACCTTTTGATACTTCCTCAGTAGTACCCGGCCTCCAGTTCAATCAATGAGCTCTAGGCTGAGAAATAAAGTCTAGAAAACTTTCAAATGTCAGTGCTTATTCATTGTCACATTTAACATCTCCTTCACATTCATTCACTCTTAGTCTTTTCTGGTTATTTACATCAAGCAACAATGTAATTGACCAACTATTTTGTCTCTAGTAAGCAACAATATGGTCTCCCATCACTGTCAGTGATGCCAATAGTTAAGGTCCACATGCATTATCATTCTGGTCTTTCTGCTTATTATTTTATTAAGGTCATCTTGCATCTAATGGTTATATGCTGACACCCGGCTTCTGCTATTCCAGAATCCTAGTGTCCCTACCTAGTGTTCCTAGTGTTTTGTAGACAAATTCAAAGCTGTTATAATCAATACTCACCCACAGAGAACAGTCACCACTAAATTTTTCAGATAACGTTAATGCCTTCCTCACTAGTACATTTCTTATCTTTTTGTGCAGGAGTGCTTTCCGGATGATCTTAGGAATTCTTCTCAGCCACAAGGCTTTTGGGTCTTGATAGCAAAGCTATATGAACTGATAATCTCTACTCTGCTGAGGATGGCAACTCCAACTCATTTACTGTAAACATCGTCATTTCCAAGTTTCAAATAGTTGTTCCAGATGCATTTTATAACTTCAGGAATCCTTGCCAATATGTTCAACTTTGAGTCATGAGAGAATGCCCCCTTATTGATAAACTTCCCCTTCCATTCTTATATTTTCCCCTCACAAGTCCAGCCTCATTAAAATCCACTCCCAGGCATTATCTTGCAGTTCCTGCCAGTATATTAACCACATGCATTAGTTCTGTGGTGAGTAGTTCTCTCCTAGCAGGGGCAGTGTGTTATGACCAGTTAATGCTGAGGCTTCACTCTTGTTACTAATGTAGAAACAACAAAGACAGTGGGATATCATGAAAAGAATAAGCATAATCATGCAAGGTGTCTTTCTCAGATGAGAGCTTTGCATAGTTCCAGGCAATGAAGCACCTTTCCTTTAGAAAGGGGGAAGGGGCCATTTCTGCCAATCCAGAACATTTTGAAGATTTGTGAATTCAAGGTTCTCAAGCGTTTCCTCTAATACCAATCCCAGGTCTCTAAGTTCTCTTATCCATAAGGTTTTAGTACAGGAGCGGGAGACTTAAATTTAGCTTCCTTCATAATTCCACCACATACTTTCAAATCCTGAATCTGTTTTCTATCATAGTGTGCCACCTGCCTGTAGGAGATGAGTGTCTCTTTCAACAGAGCGATGAGAGCCTTTCAGCTTTCACACTGTGCCCTGGATTGATAGTCTACTGATGTCAGAACTGTTATTTTCTTCATTCAAAGTATTTATTGCCATTAACAACTGGCAAACAACCTCTCAATCCTTATAATTAACACTCCTCCCTTAACTTTCAAGTTCCCCATCTACTGCATGAAAATGCATCCCCTTCCATCTTTGTATCTCATGCTCCAGTAAAAATCTTTATAATTGGTGATGTTTATATTTATTACACAGAATCATCACCCCAGTTACAATAGACTATTAATTCCTTGTTACCATCTGACCAGTGAGTAATCTTGTTCTAGAATTCTATTACAAGACTATTTCCTAAGGTCACGTATGCTACTAATCGTTTCAGGTAAGTCTTTCATCCCAACAAAGGGGGAAAAAAGATTTTAGACATAGATTTGAGAACACTGAGAAAATGAATGGGTGCAATTGAAGTTCAGTCTTACTTGTAACCTGTGATGATAATGAAGACCAGATCTTCAAGTTGTACTATCCAAGGAGAAGGGAAGCTGGAATACATCTCTTCTAGGCAGAGTAATACTCCTTCCAAGATGTCCATATCTTAATCCTCAAATCTGTGAATATTGTAGGTAAAATGGCAAACAGAATTAACATTGCAGATGGAATTTAAGTTGCTAATCAACTGGTCTTAAAATAAGATTACCCTCCATTGTACATCTGGATCCAAGGTAATCACAAGAGACCTAAAGTCAGTAGAGGGAGGCAGAAGAAGTCAGGTCAAAGTGATCTGGTGTGAGAAGGCCGAGACCAACTTTTGCTAACTTTAGAGGAAAGAGGACATGAGCCCAAGTTGTAGGCAGCCTCTACAAGCTGGAAAGGCAAGGAAATCCTTCATGCCCCAGAGACTCTGGAAATGAGCACTATCTTGCCAATACACTGCTTTCAAGCCCAGTGTGCCTGTTTCAGATTTTGACCTAGATAACTGTAAGATAATACATTTGTATTGGTGAAGCCACTAAGTTTGGGGTAATTTGTTATAGCAGCAAGAAGAAAATAATAATAATCCTCAACATTTATGCCAGGCCCTGTGTAATGACGGCAGTCTTCCTATAGCCGTTAAAGCTCTCAGGCTGTGAGTTTCGAGAGTTCACTATAAAAGCCTGACATAGAGAGGGTTCAAAGAAGCATGTCTGCAATTACTTTTATAAGGTATAATTATTTTGTAATAATAGTTAAAAATGTCAAACAAGACAAAAAAATCTTAAATGGAAAAGAAAAAGCAAATTCACTCTTATTTGCAGATGCTATGCTTGTTTTCCTGAAAAACTAAAGAACAAAAACTGATTTTTCCCCCTTTAGTTAATTATGAGGTGATTAAATGAAGTGATCTGGCAGAAAAATAAAGAAAATGAGTAACAAATAACAGCCCGTTAGAATATAAAATGGATATACATGCCTGTATTTGTTTTCTATTGAAGTATAACAAATTAGCACAAATTTACTGGCTTATAAAGCACTACTTATTAGCACATAGTTCTGTTTGTCAGTCTGGCACAGCACAGCTGGATTCTCTGCTCAGACTGCAATCAGGATGTCAACTTGCTGAATTCTCATTTGAATCTCAGGATACTTGTCTGAGCTCATATCTGTTATTTGTATAGTTCTGTTCCTTGTGGTTATCTTATTGAAGTCCCTGTTTTCTTGCTGGCTGTAGGCCAGGGACCACTCTCAGTGCCTTAAGGTGACCCATGAGTCATTACTTGCTGACTCTGTTCATCATCAAGCCAGCAACAGAGTGTCAAATCCTTCTGGTGCTGCAAATATCTGACTTTCTCTTCTATGACCAGCTAGAGGAAGTTCCGTTTCTAAAGGGCTCGTCTGATAAATCAGGTCTACCCAAGGATAATCTCCCTTCTGCCATGTAATGTAATATACTCATGGTATTGATAGCGCAACATATTCACAGGTTCAATGCAAATGTGGGAGGGATTATACGAGGTAGATGTTAACTGTGGGTCATCTTAGAATTCTACCTACAACATTGCTTTTTTAAAAATAGAATAATATCCAAGCGTAAACATATCACATATGTGACAGAGGTATAAAGAAACTTTAAAATGGGGATGTGTGAAACAGAAACAATATTTAACAAAAAGCAGCTACCATATTGTTGGAAAAAATAAAGACCTACAATAAATATAATTAAATTAATATTTAAATTAACAATTATAAATTAAATTAGTATATACATTAAGAGATCCCAATAAAAACACCTATGCTTTCTCTTACCTAGAGAACATATTAGTTGATTTCAAACTTTATAAATAATACAAACTAGAAAATATAAATTATGACAATAGTAAATGACAAATAGTAATAGTAGGTGATGTAGGATGACACTTGCTAGATAATAAATATCATATAATACTATTCAAATAATTAAAGCATCATGGTGGTATCATAACACGAAAAAGAAGCAAGAAATGGATGAGAAAATGTAGAATATATCATAGTGTGATTTCATAGCCATGGGGTACAAGCAGAAAATTTTTAAAATAATGCTAATTACTCAATAGTCTTCTGGGAAGATAAGTTAATCTATACCTCCTACCTTTTATCAAATTTATTATCAGGTATATCAAAGATATAAATTTTTAAAAAGGGAAGAAGAATTAATTTCATATAAGTTTTTTTAGTAATTTAGAATGGAAAAGTCTTTCAAAATATACTATAAATTGCAACACACACAAAAGATAAAACAAATGAAAATTTAAACTTAGCTTGAAGTGAATCCAAATTTTAAAATCTTTTTTTTGTTGTTTTTTGTTTTTTGTTTTTTTTTTTTAAAGATTTTTATTCATCTATTTGACAGAGAGAGAGATCACAGTAGACAGAGAGGCAGGCAGAGAGAGAGAGAGGGAAGCAGGCTCCCTGCTAAGCAGAGAGCCTGATGCAGGACTCGATCCCAAGACCCTGAGATCATGACCTGAGCCGAAGGCAGCAGCTTAACCCACTGAGCCACCCAGGCGCCCCCAAATTTTAAAATCTTTATGGAGAAAAACTTCATATACAAAATGAAGAAACAAACAAAACACTGGTGCAAATTTGCAACTTACAACAAAAGGGTGATTTCCACAATCTGTTCTTAAAAATATAAGAAAAACTAATAAAGATTAACTATCTAATAAAATTTGGCAAATAATATATAGTTAGTTTACAAACCAAGAAATTCAAATGACCTGAAGATAGGAAAATTTTATGTTATTCAAAATAAAAAATAATTTCAATTAGTGGTTTAATTTCTCAGATGGTCAAAGTTTCAAAAGGTTGGTAAAACACTGTGTTAGAGAGGAAAACTAGTATTTTCATAAATTGTTGGTAAAAGAACAAATTAGTATAATCACTATGGAAGACAATTTTTTATGTGTGTGTGTATGTATATGAATTGCAGATATGTGTAAAAATGGCACAAGATAATACACATACATACACACATATCTATGAATATTTTCAACTGCACAAAACAATGTATGTGTGAGGCTACTCACTGCATCATTTATATAGTAGCAAAAGATTCGATCAGTTAACCAGACTTTTCTAGAGAATTAGTTATATAAGTCACAAAGTCATTAAACAAATGAAACAATTTTTTTTTATAATATGGATGAATTTCCAAGATACTTTTTTTTGGTGAAAGAATTTGAAAGAAAAAGAGTGTAGAACATGTTACTATTTGTGTAATAAATAAAATATAAACATATTTGTTTGTATATACATAGAATATTTTTGAATGCATACACAGTGTCTTAAAAATTTTTGCCCCTGCAGTAGAGAACTGAGTTGAAAAAAACAGGGTTAGAAAACTATTTACTTTGTATTCTGATTGCATTTTTACCCTTTAAATTTTTATCCTGTGTATATACTGCTTTGTAAGTATTAAACTTTTAAACATAAATTGTAGAAAAAAAACAAACAAACAAAAAAAACTAACTGATGACAGAAGGGAATGTACTGACTTATATAAGTTACCAGTAGTCCGTTCCATGTTTCTAGTAGATTACCAAACATAACATTAGAGCCCATGGTGCCTTTGTCCTACATTAGGAGGGAGTCATTTTCAGATGCCATATGGTGGTAATGAAAATTAGTGGCAATATGTCAAAAAGATACACATCTAAATTTGTTTTTAAAAGGAAAACATATAACTCTGTCACAAAATCTCAGCAAGCATCATAATTTCTCACAGGCTTTGCTCAGGAAGCATGCCTCTTCCTGAATCTCTCTTTTTAGCTAAAAGTATGTAAGAGTTATCTGCTTAGGACCAATCACTGCCCTCCAGGGTATTGGCAGGATGGGAAATATTATCCAAATAACATGAGTGCTTTCTGAAAGGTAATTTGGGGAACTATTTAACTAGAATCTGTTCAGAAAATTAACAAATTATTGTGAATAAATTTGTATATAATATAAAATATTTGAGAAATAATAGTATGTATGAAGAAATGAGAGAAAGAGGGGTGCCTGGGTAGCTCAGTCTGCTAAGCATCTGCCTTTGGCTCAGGTCATGATCCCAGGGTCCTGGGATGTAGCCCTGCATCAGGCTTTCTGCTCAGTGGGGAGTCTGCTTCTCCCACTCAGTCTCCCTCTGGGCTCTCTCTTTCTTTCTCTCTCTCTCTCTCAAATAAATAAATAATCTTAAAAAGAAATGAAATGATAGAAAGATATGTGGTAAGCTTCTACAAAAAAATTTAACCCAGCCAGCAGAGAGCTTGATTTTGCCTTATATGGCTGCCCCTTGGGTTAATGTTTTGTTGAATGTAATGGGAATTTCATTAACATTTTTTTGAGGGTAGTTAGAAGACAAATTTTAATGTTAATTATAATCCTGCTGTTAAAGGCATTGCTAATCACAGTAATATTCTTTTTACAGGTAACTTCAAGAAAAAAATAATTTTCACCTTAAGATGAACAATTGGTTTCTTATATTTTTCTGTCATTGTGCATTACCAATCTGTTCAATTTCTCATTTCATTTTAATTTCCAAAAGTTAGAGTCAAATTTAAGGTCTATTCTTTGTTTATATTGGATTTACATTATGCACCTTTATTGTCCTAACTGATGCCCCATTTTAAACCCCTACTACTCTTTTTATGGTTACCTTACTTTACTTTTATTTTCCATACATTTTATGATCAACTTTATAGGGAAATGCAAAACGTAAAGTGCACAGTTAAAGTATAGGCTGTTTAAAATCTAAAATATTTTGTTGAATTAAGGATCAGTTTTATGGTGTATTTTAATAAATACATTATCCTAGGTCACTTGCATCTTCCATCATAACTCAAAAGGCTGGATTATTACTCACAGTCTCTGTGACTAACCCAAGATAATGCAACTCCAGTAGCGTAAGAACGATGTTTTCTCACAAGTATTCCAAAAGCCCTACAGTACATTCTTTCCATAAGAATTTTACAAAACGTGAAGGCTAAGAATAATTAAAAAGCTAGGGCTTTCAAATTTATTTTCAAACTAACATTATTTGCTCCCCACAGATTTGTTGCTATGTGGGATATATAAGGTGCACTTTCAAACAGGCAATAAGTGCATAGATAATATATATGCATACACATACACACACACACAATAGAAATTTCAATTTGAATATTTCAGTATGCATCCTAAAATCAGATTTGTAAGTAACTGAATTTAAAGTATTTCTGTACAAATTATACAAATTATCTTATTTCTACAAATAGTAGTGGTAAGCTGACATATAAATGCACAAATTCACATTTAATTAGCTGTCAAAACACCTATGGCTACCTTTATCCAATTTGCAGGTGTAAAGGGAAAGCAAAGCATATGAAAAAGGTTGCACACCACACTTGTAGAATACATGCTATGTCTGCTTTTGCCATTTCATATTCAGGTTCTTAACAATAAAGCTAAGATATATGATGCTTATTACTGGGTCATTCTGAAATGTAAATAATTTGCTATATGTAATTGCTAGAGACTGTGAGGAGAATAACATTCAAAATGGAGCAATAATAGATGCATTGTTGTTTTTATTTTTAAATGTATTTGCTTATGTATTCCATAAAAAGACCACAAAGAAAAAAGAGAGACAGAGAGATAAAGAGAAAATAAAGAAAATAAAATGAAGAGGAGGTAGGATAAAGAACACAGTGAGTAATGGTTAGATCCTTAAACAGAACTATTTCAATCTTGGAATTAATATACTTTGGTCTTTCCTTACTGCTTCTTAACTATTCCCTAAATGGCAGCTTCTAAAAATTTAAATAAATGCAAAGGTACATATGTAGTAAAGTAAGTGAAAAAAGAAGTGTTCTCATATGATAATGTATAAGCATTGTAAAATGAAGTATTTTTATTAAAATATTTCTTATTAAAATTCAACTGAATGAATGACTTCACTGTATGCATATTAAAGTTGTTTTTATAATCTAAGTGTATATAAGTGAGATATTACTTTGTATGGATCACAATTTATATGATTATTTAATTACTTATGCAACTTTCTCAGTTCATTGTCTCCTTGACAGTTTCTAATAAAATGTCCTATTTTAAATTATTTTATTGTGTTTTTATTTTTTGATTATTTCATTACTATAGAGAAAGCCCTCAAATATAGTGTTTATATTTTCTCATGTTTAAGAAAAAGGGTTAAAAAAAGGGTATAATTTTGAAGAAATATTTGAGAGTGAACTAGAATATTATATTTGTGAAAAACTTTCTCAAACTACTCTACTGTATTTTTTAAAGTTTCATATGTATAGTGTGTGTGTGTATGTGTGTATGTGTGTGTGTATGTATATATAAAGCAAAAAGCATGAAGTTTTAGAATGTTTTGAACCAGAAGAGACTTTAGAGATCATATAATGATTTTTCAAGTGATTACTAGATCTTTTTCTAGAACAACTCTCCAAGTTATACCATGCTGCAAAATGATGTATTTTAATGTCATAAGCCAGAAATTGCAAATTTAGAAACATAATATTTCTCTTTTTTTCTCATTCATCTGTGCCTACACAAAGTGTTTGTTTATAAAATTCTTTGGTGCCAGTAGACTAGCTGGCCAGCCATTTGCCTTCTTCTCCTTCAGGCAGGGGGGGGAAAAAAAGTGGTTGCAGCTCCTTGACCTCCCTAGCAAAGTGACACAGCTGCTGTCTGCACATCAGATTAGCAATTTATAGACTATAATCATATTGCCAAGAGGTTTTATTAACTTTTCTTTCTCTACGGATATTAATACCCTTAAATATTTCAACATTATGTAAAATATGACCTCTAATTTCTGCTTTACCTACACAATAACTCTATGAAATGTCCTCCTTATGTTTATAGCAACTTTTATATCTAATTTCTTCTAATTGTATTGCTATCATGTGCAAAACTGCCCCAACCACCATAGTGATTGGAGTTAAATTGTATTTTAGTATGAAACTAGAAATCAACTACAAGAAAAAATTGGAAAAAAGAAACACAAACATATTAAGGCTAAACAACATGCTACCAAAAAACAATGGGTCAATGAAGAAATTGAAATGGAAATAAAAAAAATTCCTTGAGACAAATGAAAATGGCCATGCAGCATTTCAAAATTTATAGAATACAGCAAAAACAGTTCTAACAGTGTAGTTCATAACAACACAAGTTTACCTCAAGAAGCAAGAAATAAGAAATAGAAAACATGACCAGATCTATTAAGAGTAATAAAATTGAATCGGCAATCAAGTAACTCCCAACAAACAAAAATCCAGGAACAGAGGGCTTCACAGGTTAACCCTACCAAACATTTAAAGAAGAGTTAATATCTATTCTTCTCAAACTATTCCAAAAAATTGAAGAAAAAGGAATTATACCAAAATCAGACAAATAATATTGCAAACAAAGAAAATTACAGACCAGTATCCCTGATGAACATAGAGGCAAAAAAAAAGGTAATAAAATATTACCAAACAAAATTCAACAATACACCGAAAGGATCATACACCATGATCCAGTGGGATTTATGGCAAGGAACAAGGAATGTTTAACATACATGAATCAGTATGATCCACCACATGAGCAAAATAAAGTATAAAAATCAATAATCATCTCACTAGATGAAAAAAAAAAAAGCATTTGACAAAGTACAATAGCTACTCATGATAATAAATAAATAAATAAATAAATAAATACACAAACAAACAAATAAACAAACCAACCAACCAACCAACCAACCAATCAATCTAACTTTCAACAGGGATGCCTGGGTGGCTCAGTCAGTTACATGGCTGTCTGTCTTCAGTTCAGGTCATGATCCCAGGGTTCTGGGATCAAGTGCTGCATTGGGCTCCTTGACCAGCAGGAAGCCTGTTTCTCTCTGCTTGCTGCTCCCCCTGCTTGTGCGCTTGCTCTCTCTCTCTCACTCTCTCTTCCTCACAGATAAATAAATAAAATATTTTAAAATAACTGTCAACAAAGTGGGTATAGAGGGATCATACCTCAACAAAATAAAAGCTACATATGACAAAACAACAACTAATATGATACTCAATGGTGAAAAGCTTCTCCTCTAAGATCCAAAACAAGAGAATGTCCACTCTCACCATTTTTAATCCTAGCCACAGCAGTCAGACAAGAAAGAGAAACAAAAAGCATCCAAATTGATAAAGAAAAAGTGAGTGTCACATTTGCAGATGACATGATAGTATATACAGAATACCTTAAAGATGCCACCAAACTACTATTAGAACTAATATAAATTCAGCAAAGTTGCAGGATACAAAATTAATATACAAAAATCTGTTACATTTTTATATACTAATAAAGAACTATCAGAAAGAGAAATTTGTTAAGTGCCCATTTACAATTACATTAAAAAAAAAAAAAACCTAGAAATAAACTTAACTAAGGAGGTGAAAAACCTCTACTCTGAAAACTATGATGCATTGTGATGAAAGAAACTGAAGACAACAGGGGTGCCTGGGTGGTTCAGTCAGTTGAGTGTCCTACTCTTGGATTCAGCTCAGGTCGTGAACTCATGGGTTGTGAGATTGAGCCCAATGTCCAGCTCTGTGTTCAGTGGGGAATTTCCTTGAAGATTCTCTCCTTCTGTCCTTCACCTTCCTTTTATGAACATTCTTTCTTTCTCTAAAATAAAGAAATCTTTAAAAAAATTAAAGACAACAAAAATAAATAGAAAGATATACCATATTCATGGATTGGAAGAATTAATATTGTTTAAATGACCATGGTACCCAAAGCAATCTACAGATTCAGTGCAACTCTTATCAAAATACTAATGGCATTTTTCACATAGTTAGAACAAAAAAATCTAGAAATTGGTATGAAACCAACGAAGACTCAGAACAGCCAATGTAATCTTGAGAAAGAAGGACAAAACTGAAGGTATCATGATCCCAGATTTCAAACTATACTACAAAGTTGTAATAATTGAAACAGTAATGAAAAAAAAAAAAAAGCAGATCAATAGACTGGAACAGAAAATCCAAGGAAAAAATGCATGCTTGTATGGCTAACAATATATGACAAAAGAGGCAAGAATATACAAAAAGGAAAAGAAAGTTTCTTCAATAAATGGTGCAGATAAAATTAGATAGCTACATGAAAAAGAATATAACTAAACCACTTTTTATACATATATCCCATATACAAAAATTAACTAAAAAAGATTAAAGACCTGAGATCATAAGGTTTCTAAGGAAAACTTAAGCAGTACTCTCCTGGACATTGGTCTTGGCAGGACTTTTTTTTTTTTTTTTTTTTGTATCTATGCCCTCAGGGAAGGGCAAAAACATGAGTACATCAAACTAAAAAGGTTTTGTACAGTGAAGAAAACCATCAACAAAATGAAAAAGCAATCTACTACACGAGAGAAGATACTGGCAAATGATATAACTGATATCAGGTTATTATCCAAAAAATATAAAGAACTCATATGTCTAAACACCAAAAACAAATGTAAATAAGTAAGTAAACAAATAAACAATCTGATTTTAAAATGGGCTGAAGACCTGAATGGACATTTTTCCAAAGCCATAAAGATGGTCAGCAGACACATGAAAAGATGCTCATCCCTAGTCATCAAGGAAATGCAAATCAAAAACACAATGAGATATCACCTCACACCTGTCAAAATGTCTATAATAAATAAGAAATGTTGGCAAGAATGTGGAGAAAGGAGAACACTCATGCACTTTTGGTGGGAATGTAAATTGGTGCAACCACTATGAAAAATGTTATGGAGATTCTTCAAAATATTTAGAATGAAAATACCATATGATCTAGCAATTCTGCTTCTAGGTATTTATCCAGAGAAGATAAAAACTCCCCTATTTATACAAAGCAAATATATGTACCTTATGTTTATTGCAGCACTATTTACATTAGCCAAGATACAGAACTGACCTAAGATGTCCATTAAGAGGTAAATGGATAAAGAAGATGTGGTGCACATGCACACACACACACACACACACACACACACACAGAGGAATATTACTCAGAAATAAAAAAGAAGGAAATCTTGCCATTTGCAACAACCTGGATGGACTAAGTCAGAAAGAAATACTGTACAAGTTAATTTATATGCAGAATTGAAAAACAAAACAATGGACACATGAAACAAAACAGAAACAGACTAAGAAATACAGAGATAAATTTCAAAATGGGTGGTTGCCAGAGGATTGGGGTTTAGGGAGTGGAAGAAATAAGTTAATGGGATTCAGAAGTACAATTTCCAGTTATAACATAAATAAGTTTTAAGAATATAAAGTACAGCATAGGGAATAATAGTCAGTAATATTGCAATAACTATGTATGATGACAGATGATAACTTAGTTTACTCTGTAGATCATTTTGTAATGTATATAAATGTTGAATCAGTATGTTGTATAACTAAAATAATATTGTATGTCAACTCTACTTCAATTTAAAAAAATTGTTTTATATGGTGTCAACATATACTTAAAATTATGTGGCCAATATATATCTTTATAAAACTGAATGGAGTTTTTGCTGAGCTGACTTAATATAAATAAACTTATTGTATATGAATGTATGTAAAATAGAGAGCTGAAAAGAACATAGAGAGCAATTTGTATTTGAGGCCAACTTACAGATTGCATCAGAGGAAGAGGTTAGTAAAAAGTAAAGTAAGCAAAAGTTATTCTTTTAAAGAACAAGTGTATCAAATAAGCAAACATGGAAAGTAAAGGATATGAAGCATCTTATGTAAATCGTGCTTCACATTTAATATTGATAAATATTGATAAACTGGGGAAAACTCCCCTCTGTTTATCTAGCTGACAGGATGTGTGATTGCTTTTATGTACTACCCCAGAACAGTCTCATCCCGTATAAGAGATTTTATTATGCTCCAGATTTTATAGCAAATTCGTATGTAATAAATGAAAGCCCTATGTTCAAAATAATGAAAGATATATGGTAAGTGGTTAAAATACTCTTGATTTCTTTTTGTATCAAGTGCTATAAAACTCATTTCACAATATCTTCATGAAAAATATTTAATATTGCTTAAATTACTGTTTTTATTTATATATTTTATGTAAATCCTACATAGAACTGTACATAGCAATAATTTTGTGGTACTGAAAATAACACTTTTTCTGTTTTAAAGAGAAAATACTGAACACAGAAAATGAATGAACTTTGGCTTGCATTCTGAAAGTCTTCATTCAAAAAATTAAGGTAATATAAACCTTGCTTAGATCTTATAAATCATTTTATTTAGTCAGATTAATAAGAGTCTATGTTTGCATTATTATATTTGAAAATATATATTAAATTATATGTTGTCAGTTATATTTAATGGTTGTAAAAGATTAATAGTTTCCATAATATTTTGGTACAAGTATGTTGCCAACACCCTATTTATTACTTGTCACTTGTCTTCCCCTTCTGTATATGTTTGACACACTTGACATAGTAAACAATGCTGTATGTAAATTAAAATAATTGTTCCCAAATTATTTACCACCATAATTTCATTCCATTCTTCTCATAGAAGACATTAGGTACTTAAGAGTATCTTTGATTAAACAATAGCATGTGTCAAGTAGTAATTTACTAACTTTTCTATTAGTCAAAATATGTATCATTAGAAATGCTAAACACTAGAGAAACGCTGTCACAACAGGGAGTTAACATAATTGCATCTAAAAGTACATAAACATATAAAATGTAAAAGTCCTTATAACAGAATTGTGATTTATAATATGCTTACTGAAATAGCAAAAGTTGGGATGGCTGGGTGACTCAATCGGTTAAGCACCTGCCTTTGGCTTTGGTTATGATCCTAGGGTCCTGAGATCAAGCCCTACATCAGGCTCCCTGCTCACTGGAGAGCCTGCTTCTCGCAGCCCCTCTGCCCCCCAACTTGTGTTTGCTCCCTGTCTCTCTCAAATAAATAAATAAAATCTTAGAAAAAAAAAGAAAAAATAGCGAAAGTTGTTTGAGATTACCTATTACTCTTTTAAATGAATTATAGGAACCTGAGGTCCAGGCTGGTACAGACAGATTAAAGTATTTAAGCTCTGTTATTAATACCCTGTTGCTCTTCTGTAATTCCCCAATCTATTCTGCAATTACACCATACATAATAAAATGGAACATGTGTTTTTAATAATTAAAAAGAAAACCTGGAAGTATGTTCAGGGTAAAAATAAATATTCTGGATTTATAGATCCATTTTTTTCCCCAATGCCATCACTCCTGTTTATATTCTCAAGGGCCTCCACTCTTTCACTTAATTTCTTCCTTCACTATTCCTCACAGTATCTTTTTTTTTCTTTTTATTTAATAGAACTTTATTGAGGCAGAAAATACATACCATAACATTTACTTCTATAGATATGCAATTCAGTAATTATTAGTAAATTTAGAAGTTATAGAAATTAAAATTAGTAAATTATAGAAATTAGTAAATTTGCAGAGTTGTGCAATCATCAGAATAATTCAATTTGAAAAATTTCCATCATCTCAAAGATATCCTTTCTGCTCATTTGCAGACAATCCTGCCTCTCACCCATAGCTCCAGAAAACTGTTAATCTACTTTCTGCTTTTATAGGCAGACATTTCATATAACTTAAACCATGCAGTATGTGATTTTTGAGCTTGATTTCTTTCTATTAGCATAGTATTTTGAAATTCATCCATATTTTATTATATGTCAGTAGTGTATTCTGTTTTATGTCTGGAGGTGTTTCACTGTAGCACATTCCATTCGTTTTTTAGGGCTACAGTAACAAAGTACCACAGACTTGGTGGCTTAAAACAGCAGACATTAACTCTCTCACAGTTCTGGGAGGTATAGGCCTAAAATAGAGGTGGCAGAGCCATGCTCTGTGTTTAAGGTTCTAGAAGATCCTTCCTTGCCTCTTTCTAGCTTCTGGTGGTTGCCAGCAATCACTGGTATTCAGTGGCTTGCAAGGCATCCATCCAATCTCTGCCTCGATTGTCACATGAACAACTTTCACAGGTCTGGACAAGTTGAGACAGGTTTATATGTATAATGCATTAGAAGAAGGAAACAAAGACAGCTCTGATTCAAGCAAAGTGAATGTGTCATACTCTAAAAAGATCCACAGCCCAGTTCATTTTCAAATGACCTCCCATGAAAAGCTAGCTGCTGATAAAGATAGGCTTGAGAAGTAAGAGGATATTCTTACATTATTTGTCATATTTCCTAGTGATAAGCAAGAAAATTAATAATAATAGAAACTTGGCCATGTATAGGTATAGTCTGGGCCACAGGAAATAGTGCAGGTACCTGATTCATAATACCTTTTGTTCTAACACCTTATGTCTATCCTCTTGCTATACAAAATAATCAATATTGTATCAGATGGTGGACTTTTGTGTTGAAGTTCTAAGATTTCCATTCCCCACCTACCATTTCAGCATCCTGATTTCTTATCTACATACATATATTACCTTCATGCTGAAAAGTATTGTTAGGAGACAAATGCAAATAAAGAATTTAAGTCTATATATTGGAAATCACAAACTCACTGTGGTTTAGATTTCTCTTATAGTAATAAATTATTTTATTCTCAAGTCAATATGCTAGACAGTTTAATTAACATTACACTTTGCATGGTAAGAGAGATTCCTCTCCTTTTATTAAGGGAAAAGAGATAAACAGCAATATGCATTTTAAAAAATTAAAAAACTACAGTAGTGTCCAGTAATAGCCTTTTTCTTTTCTTTCCTTTTTTCTTTCCTTTTCTTCTTTTCTTTTTTTAAGACTCTATTTATTTATTTGAGAGAGAGAACGAGTTCATGAGCTAGGGGAGGAGCAAAGGGGGAGGGAGAGGGACAGCAGACTCCATGCCAGGTGTGTAGCCTTACACTGGACTCCATGAGAGCATGATCTGAGTCTGAGCTGAAACCAAGAGTCCAAGGCTTAACTGACTGAGCACCCAGGCACCCCAATAACTTTTTTTCTAAGTTTTCACAGCTTCCCTAGGGTCATAAAACTAGGTAACTTTGATTAATCTGATAGAAAAAGTTAAGTAATGTTTTACTTTAAAATACTGATTTCAAGTTAACTAGTGTTAAAAATAAAACAAAACAAAACAAAAATTCATGTCTGGCTGGGCTTCTTTATTCCAATACCTACAACTTACAGATCTTTTTTTTTTTTTTTTTTTTTTTTTCCCGGTGTGTGATTCTGACCTACACTATGACCTATATCTGACCTCTGAGCTCCAATAACCCCAGCCTTAACTCTGCCTCCTTTCTCCAATAGGACTGTACCCAAGGACCCAGTGTTTTTTCACTTGGCAGTTATACTTGACTAAGCTTCATTTCTACTCTCAAATTATGAATTGGTTTTATATTATAAAATCCCTTTTTTCATTCTCTGTACTTACGGATAACTTTTACATGAACACCTTTTAAATTATTCCACAGAATTCTCCCCCCCACTCACATATACTTCTTAAGCCAATATGCTATCTGTTAACTGTTAGTGCAAGTAATGCTAAAATGAAACTAAACATAGGCACTTTCTTACAGACCAAAGTCAATTAATGTTCAATCGTAGACATATATAAGGGCTAATATATGGTCTTTATCTCCTGGAAAATTATGTATAAAAGAACTCCACAAATCAAAATAATCAATTTTTCATTGGTTGTAAAAATAAATAGAATAGTAATGGTGTTTTCCATCAGGCAGAAAATCTACTGAATGAAGCCAATGACATTTGGTTCCACTTCAACACATTCTGGAAAATTACATTACAGAGCCGTCAAACACAAATTCCAACCAAAATGTCATGTTTGTACAAAAGCAACAATCTGAAGGACAAAGTGAATCTTGTCTTACCCTAGAACCTCCAAGGCCAAGTTTCATATTATTTAATTGTAGTCTTTTATGGATGAATTAGCTTTCATAGTAATTTTAGCCTGCTTTGACATAAGGCAGAAATAAATGCTAATTCCATATCTTTGATAACAGAAAAACAAAGTTGGCATATTTTATAATTTTCTATAATGATAATTAAAACAAAATAAAAAATTATTATCTTAAATAAGAAAGTAAATGATCCAGAGCAATCAATTTTTAGAAGATAGGTTCAAGGAAGAAAGTGTATATAATTTTTATCCCACTTTTAAGCATGCCAAGTTGATTCTGTCCCCTTGCCATACAGCTGCTTCAGTCATGGAGGAAGCTTAGTGGTAAGCTTTGCTTCACTGTAAATTTTCATTCACTGACAGGAATAAGACTGAAGCATAAGCAATCTAGCACATGTTATTTTCCACCAGTTAATTACTCCTTATTTGTACAGCATTCTTTTTCCTTTTATCCTGCTCCTTTATTTTTAGCCTTTGGAATTTGACCTTGTGTATTTGCCCGAGTTGGACTTCTGTCTGTCCCTCCCTGAATGAATCCAGTTCCATAAGATTGGTTTAAATCACCTATAACCTGCTGAAGGTTCTATCTCCAATATTCTCACTTCCTATTACTTACCAGCCTGGATTCATAAAACAAAAAAAATAAAATATCCTTAAGGGAGGGAATTGTGTGTGTGTTTGTGTGTGTATATTTCATTCACTGTTTTTATCTCCAGCGTATAGAAAAGAGCCTGACATATGGACACCTGTCTATATATGTTTAATAAATGTATTAATTCTTTTTCCAGATTTAATTATTATCTATACTTAAACACATTCCTGACAAACATGATTATCTAACATGTACCCCATAATATTCAATTCTTGCCTCTGTTACACTTGTCTTATTCTACCTACTAGGCCAACGTCATCTGTTATGGACATAGTAGAAGAAAATTATTTTCCATAGGTAAAATATTAGCTTAAAACGAATGAAAGGAACTAAAATTCCAAAACTTTGACCCTAAAACTTATAAATGCAGAAAATTAAATAAATTACACAAGAGCAATTATTGGCTAAAACTTAAGGTATGTACTTCTAGAAAACAGTATATATTTCCCTATTAGCATTTTATCAGAAGGCTTACGTTGAGTCATTATTTGTTTTAAGATTTTATTTATTTATTTGACAGAGAGAGAGAGAACAAGCAAAGGGAGCAGGAGAGGGATAGGGAGAAGGAGGCTCTCCACTGCACAGGGATTCTGATGCAGAACTCTACCCCAGGACCCTGGGATCATGACCTGAGCAGAAAGCAGATGCTTAACCAACTGAGCCACCTAGGTCCCCTTGAAACATTACTTTCAAAATAAATGTAGTCCAATTTAATATAGTAAAAACTGAAATAAATGTGAAGTGTTTTTACCGAGAAATAAAATTATGACTTATCGGTAGATTTGAACTATCCATCCTTTCTTTATCACCTAGGATCATGTGTTTACAAAGAGAAGGGAGGGTATTTTTGGGGGGAGAATAGCTAAAAACAGTCTCTGGTAATTAACTTTTATATTTAAGGTAATGAATGCTAAGTAGTTGAAAGTTTTAATAGATAAACTCTGGTTTAGCTTAAGTAATATTTTGTTAGCTCAACTTAATAAAGCCTTCATTTTATGTATCCAGGGAATTTTTGTAATTCCTCTCTTCAATGCTTACAAGTTTACCTCTAAATATAATTAATTATATCATATCTGAGAAATTACACAAAACAAAACTAACAAAATGCTTACCAAGGCAATTTAAACTGACTCCCCCAAACTCTTTCAGAAATTTCAAGAATGTATTTTTAAAGGCCAAGTGGTTTTATAATTCTTCACATTTGCTCAATGTCTCCTAATTCTGCATATATTTTGAAATTGTCCTTACTTGTCTCTCATTTATTGTTTTTTTCCTCTTTACCTATATTGATCATCATTTTAAAAACTCAGTGTACTAAGAAAAACAGGTATTGCCAATAATTATTTATATTAATATTTATGAGTTGCCCATTCTCATACTAACTCATTTACTTTTCAACAGATCTATGTATACTTTCTATCTTAGAAAAAAAAAATCATTGCGGGTTAGATTTTTTTTCCAGATCATTCATTTAATAAGTGAAACTGGACTTGAAACCACCCAGGTTTTGCATTTTTTTATTTCTTTACATATCCCCAATGTTTAGCACAGAGCCCTGTAAACAAGAAGAGATTAAATATATTGTTGGGCAAATGTTTATATGGATGTATAGCTAAGTAAGTATTTCTGAAATTAGTACTTTTCCCACTAAAACATGCTGTATATCTTTGTACTGCTAATATTTGCAGATATTCATTATGTGTGTTAGTGGCCAATTTAGTCAGTAGTATAGTGGAACAGGAACTGTAAGTCAACAGAAACTCTGAAAAGCAATTTCGGCTCAAAAAACTTTGTCATTTTTACCACTATTCATCCACTTACCTGTATCTAATGCTGACATTACCCTTTAGTATGCCTGGGAAAAACTGTTCTATGTAATGAGATATATGCTTACCACAATTCTATTTTGTTTGTTATCATGTAAGTTTGTTGTACATATAATTTTATCATATAGTTTAAATACATAGTGCTTAAACCAATGGAATGAAGTTAAAAAAAAGAAAATTACAATTTTCTTGAAGTCCTCTACATTCTATAAATGTTACTGGCTTTGTATTTACAGTATAAAAGCAAGTTACTAAAAATATAACTAAATTTAACAGAAAGACAAAAATTATAAAATACTACAGAAAAATAATAGAAATTTAGAATGACTCTGAATTCAGATTACTTTATTTTTGTCTTTAGAATTATGCTGTGCTTTAAACAACCAAAGTGAATATTTTAGATGACATCCTATGGATATACTTTGGAAATGGTAAAGCATATTAGGCAACATTAGGAGAGATTATTGAAAAGATGTACTTTTTTATTTTTTTAATTTTAAAACAATGTTTATAACTTTGTTAAGTATCTCCTGCTAGAGCCAATGTTTTCCCTTAACCAGTCAAATATTGATCCCAATTAACATGAGGTCATGTTGTCTAATAATGTACATAAATTGGAATATGAAAGTCTAGGTATAAAATAAAAGAGAGTAATGGAAATAGGAAGCCCGTTTAGGAACTTGATAAAGAACTAGTGTTGTGCTTGAAAATTTTAATGGAATCAGGTATATAATATAGGGCCATGAGATTACATTAAATGATCTCTTGAGGACAGGATCCTGTAGCTATAGGAAAGCAAACAACTTCTCTACTTTAGTACGTAAAATAATGTGTAACAGAATGTGTCTTTTTTCGCCATGGAAAGTAATATTAAAAACTAGAAATATAAGGCTCCCCATAAGAATGAAATCAGCTATACCTAAGAAAAACTAGAAAGCATTTGTGCATAAATTTGAAAATCAGATGCTGTGTTGTCAAATGTCCATCTGTTCTGTTTATGGAAATACAATAAATAAAGAATTAAGACAAGCTGTTCATAAATTAAGATAAAACTCCCATGTAAAATGAAATTAGACTGTGTATTGTTTATTCACAATTGGTATACTGCTCTATTGTCTTTATCTGCTGTCCAAAGTAATGAAGTAAGGATATTCTTACCATCAGATATTATTCCACACGATCCTGTTACTACCTATCCCTATAAAGCTATTCCTATCTTCCTCAGATTTCTCTTTAGCCAAGGAGCCATTTTACTAACTAATAATGTCCAATTCCTTGTTAATAGTTAGTTAATCTGTAATTTTTAAAATCAGCTAGTGATTTGTTTCTGGAATGCACTCTGATTGCTACAAAAATTGACCTTTTTCATTAAAAGTGAAATCAATACACAACCTTAGTCTCAAAATTATAACAGGCCAGATTTTATCTCACAAGAACTTACTGGACTGTTACTCATCAAAATTTCTTTCAAATACTAGAACAGAATGAACCACAAAAACAGTTCTCTATATTGCATCCACTTGTGTTAGGAACATCTTCCCAAATTAAGTTTACTTGTAAATAATGTATCTTTTCATGTAACTTTCATTTTATGAACTTTATCAAGATATAAACTATATATAGCAAACTGCATCCATTTAAAATAAAAAATGTGGTGAGTGTTAAAAATTGTATACTACTATAAAACCACCACTAGATTCAAGATACAAACCATTTCCATTACCTTTGAAAGACCCCTTATGCCTCATCACTCTCTACTCTTTCCTCCAACCCCAGCCATAAGGAACTACAGGTTGTCTTTTATTCACTGTAAATTAGGTTGAACTTTCTAAAATTTTATATATATCTGACTTCTTTTCAGCAGCATAGTGATTTTTAAAATTTTATTTATTTTTATTTTTTCAAGTTTTTACTTAAATTCTAATTAGTTAAAACAAAGTGTAATATTGGTCTCAGGAGTAGAATTAGTGATTCATCACTCACTCATGTAACATCTACTAGGCAGCGTGATGATTTTGATGTTTCATCTCTGCCCTTGCTTGTTTTGGAGACTGGTCACTTTTGATCGCTGTTGTTCCAGTACATGGGTATCCCATAGTCATTCCATCCATTCATCAGTTGAAGCATCAGGATTTTTTCAGGTTTGGCTATTATGGATAAATCTCCTATCAATACTCATTTACAAGTCTTTGTGTAGACAAAACTTTTTGTGTCTCTTGTGTAAATAACTAGGGGTAAAATTGCTGGCTTATTTGGTAGGTATTTTCCTGGCATTTTAAGAAATTACTAAACCATTTTAAGAAATTACCAAACCATTTTCCAAGCTGGTGTGTAATTTACATTTTCATCATCAATATATGCGTCCCAGGTGCTTCACATCTTCATTAAATCATTGTACTGCCAGTCTTTTTTAAAATTTCACTTAAAACAAAATTTTTTAACCAATACTTCAGGGCACCTGGAGGGCTCAGTCAGTTAAGCGTCTCCCTTCAGCTCAGGTCATGATCCCAGAGTTCTGGGATTGAGCCCCACACATTGGGCTCCTTGTTCAAGGGGAAAATGAACAACAACAACAGAAAGGTACAAACCATAATAGACCCTTAACTATAGAGAACAGACGGATGGTTATCAGCGAGTAGGCAGATAGGGAAAGGAGTGAAATAGATGAAGCGGATTAAGAGTACACTTATCATGATGAGCACTGAGTAATGAAAGTAATTGTTGAATCACTACATGGTACATCTGAAACTACTACAACACTGTATGCTAACTGTACTGGAATTAAATACTTTAAAAAATGGATCTGTTACTCTTTTTTAAAAGTGTGCTTTTATTGTCATTGGTATAGTTTCATATATACATTTGTTTATATATGTTTATATTTATATTCATATAGATATTTACCATTTATTATTTTCATTATTCCTTCCTGAAGATTAGAATTTACCTCTGGAATCATTAATTCAGCCTTAAGAAATGTATTCAACATTTCTCTTTTGTAAGGTGGATCTGGCACCAACAGTTTCTCTTAGATTTACTCTGTTAAAATTTATTTCACTTTTGTTTTTTAATTTTAGCATTACAATTTTTTTTACTCTTTCCTGCCTCCATGGTTTTTGTACTGAAGTCAGAGATCATTAGAATCATTGTTCCTACAGACACACACGAAATTATCGTTCCTTCATATTTAATGTGTAATTCTTTTTCTAATTGATTTCAAGAAATTTTCTTAATGTTGGTATTTAGTAGTCTAACTGTAATGAGCTTGGTGTGTGTGTGTGTGTGTGTGTGTGATTCATCATGCTTGGATTTTGCAAAATTTCTTGAATCTATAAATTTATGTTTTCTCCAAATTTAGGGATATTCAGCAATTATTCATACAAACATTTTATCTGCTCAATTCTCTCATATTTTTTTCTTTTGACACTTCAATTACCCATATGTAGATAAATAAATGACTAAAATGGTCAAAGCCTATGGAGAAAAAGTACCTCACTTGTGCCAGGGGCTCTGACCATATTATTCATTAATTTTTCTCTCTCTTTTTCAGATTGGCTGATATTTTCACTACAATCTTTCTTCAAACTTGTTGAACCTTTCCTCTGACATTTTCTTCCTGCTATTAAGCTCTGTCTCTAAATACATTGAGACTGCATTTTTCCATTCTAAATTTTCCATTTAAAAGAATATTTTCTATTTCTTTGATGAAATGTTCTAAATTTAGTTTACTTACCTCAGTAACAAATATTGAGAGCTGCTTTAAAGTTTTTTTTCTAATAATGTCAATATCTGAGTCATTTTTAGTGTATGCTCCTTTTCTTTCCTTGAGAAAATTATTCCATTAACCTGGCTTTTTATATGTCAAGTAATTTGGGATTGTATTTGAACATTGTGAACATTGTGTTGTGGGTATCTGTAATTATTTTATTTTGTTCTGAAGAGAGTTAATGTTTTTATCCAGCAAAATCTAAGCTGGACCAAAAATCTATGCAACCTTTTGTATAGAGGCGCTCAGATCTCAAATAAGACTACTTTCATTTTTCTCTGCAAATATATATAATGTTGGCAAACTCCTACACAGAATTTACAGTTTCTTTCCTTCCCAGATCTCCTGGTCACTCTTTGGCAACCCTGATTCCCAGACTCCTTTGTGTGTGTGTGTGTGTGTGTGTGTGTGTGTGTGTGTGTGTGTTGCAGGGAGAGGGGTATCCGGGTTCTTCCACAAAAAATGCAGCTATACTTTCTATCGGTGTTTTAGCTACCTGCTCTGTAAAACAGGAAACATAGTCATGTGGTCACTTCCTTTAAAACTGAACTCCTTTCCAAATTCTCCCTATATTTATTTACTCAGCAGAGTCCTCAGGTAGTCTTATTTTATATTTTGTCCAAATTTTATAATTATTCTTTTATTCTCCAATATCATTGTGACATTTTAAATGTCAGAAAAATACTTGAAAATTCTTTATAGCAACACAGCTGAAGTTTAAAATAGGAATAATCACTGACTTTTAAAATATCAATAAGGGATATTAACATCTAAATTAGTAGCCTTTTTAATATTAGTAACCTAAGGAATGTTCACAATGACAAAATATTAGATATAAAATGTCTATTTTGGAGCCATGGGAGATTTTGGACTCTGGAGAAACAAACTGAGGGTTTTAGAGGGGAGGAGAGTGAGGGAAAGGGTGAGCCTGGTAGTGGGTATTAAGGAGGGCATGTATTGCATGGAGCACTGGGTGTTATACATAAACAATGAATCTTGGAACACTGCATCAAAAACTAATGTATTTTATGGTGAATAACATAACAGAATAAAAAAAATGGAAAAATAAAGAATGTCTATTTCAGCATATTCCTACTAAAATCATGTGTGAACTTAATGCAAGTTGGAATCTTGAATGTTTAATATTCATTCAAAGTTTCCATATTTTTAGGTCTAAATTTTATTTTTCTTGCTATGGTAAAAGTTATTTATTAATAGTCTTTATAATTTAATACAGTTGACCTTTGAACAATCCAGGACTGAATTACATGAGTCCACTTTTACGTGGATTTTTGTTGATACTGTACAGTATTGCAAAATATACTTTATCTTCCTTATCATTTTCTTAATAATATTATATTTTCTCTAGCTTCTTTTATTATAAGAATACAGTACATAGGGGCGCCCGGGTGACTCAGTGGGTTAAAGCCTCTGCCTTCAGCTCAGGTCATGATCTCAGGGTCCTGGGATGGAACCCTGAATCGGGCTCTCTGCTCAGCGGGGAGCCTGCTTCCTCCTCTCTCTCTGCCTGCCTCTCTGCCTACTTGTGATCTCTGTCTATCAAATGAATAAATAAAATCTTTAAAAAAAAAGAATACAGTACATAATACACATACAGAATATGTGCTAATTGACTTCATGTTATCAGTAAGGCTACCAGTAAGATATTAGTAGTTAAGTTTTTAGGGAGTTGAAAGTTACATATGTATACATATGTATGACATATATGTATATGTTATATGTATGACAATAGGTCAGTGCCCCTAACCCCCATGTTGTTCAGGGTCAACTGCACATAATTCACATTAAATTATAAAAATAAATGTTACTGAAAGTAATTCAGTTACAAATTAAATGTGCACCTACCTTTATTTTGAGAATTCCAACTTGGTATTAAACTACTGCCATAATACAACATATATTGAATGGTATAAAGAACATATATTTTCACTTCGAGACTTTTCCCTGAAAGAACATAAAAATAGGAAATTGCCCCATTTATTGCATGTTACCTTTTTTTTTTTTTAAGGGAAAGACCTTTAAGACTTGTTCTTGATACTGCTTCTAAATAGTACACTCATTTCCATAGTCTTTGATATTTTATTGTAGCTCTCAAATTATAACCTTTGCCAAATACCAAGCTCAGTTCAATATCTCTCAGTGGTTAATAC